>NW_025375698.1:0-10489 GCF_016433145.1 Gracilinanus agilis
CTCTCTCTCTCTCTCTCTCTCTCTCTCTCTCTCTCCCTTCTCTTCTCTCTCTGTCTCTCTCCCTCCTCTCTCTTCTGTCTCTGTCTCTCTGCCTTCATCTCTGTCTCTCTCTGTCTCTGTCCCCCTGCCTTCATCTCTGTCTCTGTCCCCCCTCTCATTCTCTCTCTCATTCTCTCCCTCCCTCTCCTCTCTTATTCTCTCCCTCCTCTCTCTTCTCTCTCTCCCCTTTCTCTCTTATTCTCTCTCCCTCCTCTCCTTTCTCTCTGTCTTTCTCCCCCTTTCTCTTATTCTCTCTCTTCCTCCTCTCTCTTTTCTCTGTCTGTCTTTGTTTCTGTGTCCGTCTGCCTGCCTGTCTGTCTGTCTGTCTCTGTCTCTCCCTTCTCTCTCTTATTCTCTTTCCCTCCTTTCTCTTCTCTCTCTCTGTCTTTCTCTATCTCTCTCCCCTTTCCCCTGTCTCTCTCTCTTTTCTCTCTCTCTGTCTTTCTCTGTCTCTCTCATACACACACACATACTCATAGAAACTCTTTATTTGTGTCTCTCCCTTCAGTGAGCCAGGAAAAGGGTTAGATTGGAGGCTGAGACTTTTCATGGCGTTCTGGGGGTTCCTAATCCTGATTCTGGCTCAGGCCTGCTGTCCCAGCTCTGCCTGCAAATAGACCTGACTTAGATTTAGCCATAGAAAGACCATCAGAGCTTATCTCGGTGAACCTCGTTTTATAGTTGAGGAAACCAAAGCTCAGAGAAGGTAAGCCTAGGTCCCATTAGTGTAAATAATGAATCCCATGAAATGGTTGAACATATTCAAATTTCCACAACTGGAAGTATGAGGAATTTGCCCAAGGTCATGCATACTAAGTTGTAGAACTGGAATCTAAACCAGGCACTCCAACTCTACTTCTATTGCTCTTCCTAGTACTCCATACTTGGGTCTCTGATGGGGGACTGGGGTTAGAGAGCCTGAAGTTTATGCCTAGAAGGTCTAGGGAGATCCCTATCTATCCAGGCAGCAGAGTGCAATGATTTGAACCCATGAGCATGAGACCTTGAGTGTCTCACTTGATAATATCCCAAAGGCACTATGTTATGATATAATAGAATAAGCTCCAGACTTAGAATCAGGTGATTAGGGAAGGTTTTCTATTTTCTTGTTGTGTGACCCTGGGCAAGTCTCTTCTTTTTGAGCCTTAGTTTCCTTAGTTCTCTCAAAGCACCTTAACGTACCATAGAAATGTGGGTTTTGGTGGTAGTAGTGATGACCCTGAGCCATTCTGAGAAGATTCTACTTTGTTTTTTCTCTCTCAGAGGGTGGGAAAGTTTAGACATTTCTTTCCTGATCCTGGAAATAAAAAGATTGGTGCTTAAAGAACTAAGTATCCCTTATCCAAGAGAAGATTCTTATATATTTAGCTTTCTGCCCCAGGTTAAGGGAGATCTGCCATGTTATCCTGTTTACCCTGGTCTGAGAGTAAACGGGTCAGAGGAAAAAAGAATAAGCCAAGCATGGAGTATCTGAAGCACTGGGGTATTTGAAAGGCTTTCAAATGGATGGAAAAAGTCATTTCCATGTACTCATCACACCCTGTTCTTATTGTTGTTCATCCTTTGTTTTTGAAGAGGCATTATGGGGTGATGTCTTGACTCCTTTATGAGTTGGATTTCAGTGAGACAGAGTTGCACAAGGTCATAAACCTTATTCTTTCTCCAGAGTCATCAAAGTCCAGTGACAGCACAAGAGTCAAGATGGCTGGTGACCCCATTCTATATAGTTAGTAAAGATCAGAGGCCCTGGTCAGACCTCATTACAGGCTGGGGTACCTGCTCTAGTCGGGCCCTGTTGTAGAAGGGACCTGTGAGAGTTTAAGGTACCCAGAAGATTATTAATAGAGTTTTGAGTTTGAAGAGACCTTAGACATTATCTGGTCTGACTCCTTAATTTTCAGATGGTGAAACTGAGCCCCAGAGAGGTACATAACTTGCCCAAAGTCAGATAAGGACCGAATGGCAGGTCTGGGATTGGATCCAAACTAGGACCAAGGAAAGGACCAATATAAAGATTCTCATGGATACATATTGACTTAGAAAACCACATCTTAACATTATATGTTCTGTGGTATTTTTGCTTAAATTGCTAAATATTTCCCAATTGCATTTTAATCTTACTCATTCGCTGGCCATTTTCCCCATCTTCGACACCTGGACTGGGGTACATGCCCTCTGTGTTATCCTGTAGTCCTGAAAGTGTAATTCTGATTCTTAGTTCTATTCCCTCTTATTCTGGTGACCTTGGGTGAATTACTTAATTTCTCTGGGCCTCAGTGCCTTCATATATGATATCTATCAGTTCAGCTACTTAACAATTGGAGAGATAAAAAGAGAGAGCTGTGGTGAGGACCCCACAAAATCATAAATGGGAAAACCCTTTAGAAAACTGCTTTTTCTTCCTGCATCTCTTTGTCCTTCTCTCCACCTCTTGGAAGTTGGAGGAACCTAGGCCCTAGTGGGGAGAAGGTGTCAGAGCTTATGGGAGTGAGTTCTTCTCCTTAGTACTACCCTCTTCTCTCTCCTAGACCCAAGACAATCCATCTTAAGAGGAAGAAAGTCAATGACTATCCGAGGTAGGGGCACGGTTATAACTGGGTTGTTAGAGGGTGCTATCTGAACAAAACCACCACTTTCAGGGGTTGGGTGTCTTCTACACTTGCTATTAGCTGCCCTAGGTTTTGACCCTTCTTCAACCTGGTTTCTAGGTCTTCACAACCCAACTTTCTCAGTGCCTTCAAAGGTGATTGATTAATTACTGCTTTGCGAAATGATCAGCTCCCAGAGCTAAGAGATATCTAGAATATAAAAGGCCAAAGTTGAAAAGTGCCTTAGGGATCCTCTACTAACTCAATCATAAAATCCCCCAAAGTGGGAATGACCTCAGAGGCTACTCTGTAGCTGACTAGAATCTCATCAACACACCCGACTTTGAAGACCTCCAGTCATTAATAACTCACTGAGACAGAGAGGATGAGAATTCTCTCTGAATTCCACCTTTGAAAAACTGTTAGGGAACTTTGTAGAGTGAACTGAGAGCCTGAGAAAGACCTGGTGAAGGAGATCTAAGCTAAGTCTTGAAGGAAACCAGAGAAACTAAAAGGCAGAAGTGAGGAGCTCTCCAGGCAGGGGTAATGGCCAGTACAAAGGAATGGAGATAGGAGATGGGAGATGGACAATCATGCTTAAGAAACAGCAAGAAGTCCAGCACAGTTGGATCATGAGTGTATAGAAGGGAGTGAAGTGAATAGAGTTTGGAGAGATAGGAAAAGGCCAAGTTTTAAAGAGCTGTAAATGCTGAATGAAGGGTTTTCTATTTGATTCTGGAGGTAAGGTCATACTCTTCCTTTGTTTTTATCCAATAAAATACGCAACATTTTGTACATGAACTATTGCCTAGCCAGGCACATCATCATCTTGGACACATGGGACCTTATATGTATCTTCTATTACATTTCATTTCATTAGAATGTTCTAGATCACCTAGATCTTTTTGGATTTTGACTGTCGTTCAGCACATTAGTTGTCCCTCTCAGATTGTGTCATTTGCAAATTTGATCAAAATGTTATCTATACCTTTATCCTGTCCAAGTAACTGATTAAAATATTAAACAGTACAAGGCCAAGGGCAGATCCTGGACCATTAAAAGCCTTATTCATTCATTCCATTAGAGACTACAAGTTTCCCATGACCACTGAATGATGACTTTTGAGGTCCCATCTTGTAACCAGTTCTGAATACAAAACCATTATTTCATTTTGTCTGTAAGGATAGTGTGAGGGGTTCTGCTTAGATTTCAGCAATTTATTTCATGATGTATATTTTAATCTTTCTTCTGACCTTTCATTCTAGAAACTTTTTTGAGAAAAGAAATTAATCTGGCATGGTCTATTCCTTAGGAAGCCTTGCTGGCTTTTTATGATCACTGCTTTCTCTTCTAGATAATAACTCATATCTGTATGGCATTTTAAGGGGTTGCAAAGCATTTTACCCATATTATCTCAGTTGTTTTCAAGAAAATCCTGTGAAGTAGATGCTATTTTTATCCCCATTTTAAAGATGAAGAAAATCAGACTTAGTGAGGTTAAGTGATTTGCCCATGGTCATAAAGTTGGCAAGTATCTGAGGTGAGATTTGAGCCCAAGTTTATGGTGTAGCTAGGTGGTGTAATGGATATAATGACCTCAAATCAGGAAGACCTGAATTCAAATGGACTTATTTACAAGATACTTATTAGTTGTGTGACCCTGGGCAAGTCACTTAAACATGTTTAACCTCAGTTCCTCATTTGCAAAACGAGTTGGAGAAGGAAATGGCAAACCACTCCAGTATCTTTGCCAAAAAAACCCCAACCTAAAACCAATATAGAGTCACCAAGAGTCAGACCCAACTGAACAAAAACTGCTGACTCCAAGGCCTGTACTCTACTGTATGTAGAGGTTATTAATCATCAATTTGATGACACATACTAGAATTTTATTAAGAATTGAAGTTTCCTGGCCTATAGTTTATAGACTGTTCTATTTCCCTTTTTGGAAAGATCAGGACAATAATTACTGTTCTTCAATCATGTGGCCACCCTTTCCTTTTCCACAGTATTTTTTTTTTTAATTTTACAACAAATTTTCATTGATATCTTTGGCTTTTATGTCACTTACACTTCCTAATACATCCCTCCCCACTCCTCTTCCTTTCCAAAGTGCCATCACCTATAACAAAAAATTTTTAAAAAGAGTAAAAGACATTAAAACATATGTCTTTATATGTAGTGTTCTACATCCCTGGTCTTTCCATTTACATCATGGTGGACTAACTATATATGTTTTCCTTTTTCTATTCACTTCACCCTATATTAGCTGTTCAAGCCTTACTATGTGTTTTGGTCTTCATCTTATTTGTTGTTTCTTATGGACAAAAATATTCCATGACATTCATATACCCCAATTTATTTAGCCATATTCCAATCAATAGACATCCATTTTCTGTTCTTTGCTGCTACAAAAAGTGCTACTTTGATTTTTTTTATTTGAAGCTTTTATTTTTATCATTGGCCTAGCTTTGGCATTTCTCAGTCAAAGGATATGGACATTTTATCTCCACACTATTTCAAAGATGAGGCTGGCATTGACTCAGGATCATATCAATCAATTCGGCATTATCAGATGTCATTAGTCATATCTTGGTGACTTGAACTCATCAAACACAGCTAGATATTCTTTTATCATCTCCTGACTTATCTTGAACATCGATTCCCTGGAAGCCATTTTTGTTCTGTCCTTTCCAGTCTAAAGGTCATTCTCCTTGGCAAAGAGAACAGTCAGAATAAAGGTGTCTTCCTCCTCTTAGTAGTCAGTTATGGTCCTACTGACCTCTCCCAAAGTGATCCTAACCTTTCTTTGATCTGCCTCTTTTCCCCCCAGTACTTAAGATATTTCAGAGCATCTCTGATTTTATTGCTGTGAGAATTCTTTCCATTGACTCAGATGAACAACCAAGAAATGTCATCCCATCCCGTGTTTCTCTTATCACTGTTTGCCAAGAAATCCAACCCTATAAATCCAGTTAGTGTGCTTGCCTGCCCTGGCTATTCTGTGGCTACCGATGGGGCACATATGTAGGCCAGCCTTTACTTCATTGGTGCCATTTCTAAGATGGTTCCTTTTCTGCTGCATCTCTTTTGTAATGTGTTGTAGCCTCTGCATACCAACAATGTACCTCTCAGATTCTTTTGGATAGTCAACAACTTGAATTGTTTGGAGACTGGTGTTCTTTGCCTCATAGCAGTACAAAATCATTAGAAAACACTTGAACTTTTTTTTTTTACATAATCCTCTTGCTTTTTCTTTGTTTATCAAAATATTATTAATGAATTCACAATAAAAAAAGAAATTTCAACCAAAAAATAGAACAACAAAAATTGAAACTGACGGCTATGTAGTTATAATGACCAAGGTTGGCTCCTAAGGAAGATAAATGAGAATGAACATCTCTCCTTTTTGTGGAGGTGGGGAGCTATGAATGTGGAAGAGGGCATATGTCGTTGGATTGGTTTTAATGTGTTAGTTGGGCTGCTTTTTAAAAACATTTATATTAGTAACAAATTTCAACATGAAAGTTTTCTGAAGTTATATAATCCAAATTATCTCCCTTCTTCCCTTCCTCCTCCTGGAGCTGGCAAGCAATTCAATCTGGGTCATACATGTGTTATCATGCAAAATATGTTTCCATGTTATTTATTTTTTAAGTGAATAATCTTATAAAACCAAAACCCTAAAACATATACTCAAATAAACAAGTGATAAATCATATGCTTCCATCTTTGTCATACGTTCCTCAGAATTGTCCTGGATCATTGCACTGCTGTTAGTAGCAAAGTTTATCACATTTGATCGTTCTACAATATCGCTGTTACTATGTACAGTGTTTTCCTGATTCTGTTCATTTCATCATGCATCAGTTCATATAGGTCTTTCCATCTCTTTCTGAAATCATCCTGCTCATCATTCCTTAGAGCACAATAATATTCCATCACCGTCATATACCACAATTTGTTTAGCCATTTCCCCACTTGAGGGATATCCCTTTAGTTTCTAATTCTTTGCCATCACAAGGAGAGTAGCTATAAATATTTTTGTACAAACAGGTCCTTTCCCATTTGGATGGACTGCTTTTTGTTCCTTTATTTATTCTTTATTACAAGGGATGACTCTGGGGAAGAAAGGAAAAAGATATACTAGGAAATGAAATTATTTCATGTCAAAAGATATCCATTTTTAAAGTTCCTGTATCCTCCTGAAGGCAGTTCAAATCATTCTTCTCCTTTTTAATTCTGAGCCTAGTTCCTTGTTTATTAGCAGTGACTATCCAAGAATTATTTTTTTTTAAACCCTTACCCTCTGTCTTAGAATCAGTACTGTGTATTGGGTCTAAGGCAGAAGAGTGGTAAGGGCTAGGCAAAGGGGGTTAAGTGACTTGCCCAGGGTCACACAACTAGGAAATGCCTGAGGACATATTTGAACCCAGGACCTCCAGTCTTTGGACCTGGCTCTCAATTCACTGAGCCGCCTCGCTGTCCCCTTATCCAGGAACTATTGGCGAGTTTGACTTTATTTCACATTCTGGATTTTAGGAGCATAGATTTAGAGCTAGAGGGGATTTTAGAGGCTGAGTCTTATCCAGTCATTTAAAGATCACAGTGAGGTTAACACAGGGTGACACAGCTAGTAGGTTCTGAGACAAGGACAGGTCTTCCTGCCTCTGAATCCAATGCCCTATTCAGTTTTCCCATTTTTTCCCCTGATCTGTAGTCCTGCATCACCAATTCCCTATTGGACATTTCACACTAGATGTTCCAGAGCCATTTTGAACTCAACATTTCCAAAACTAAACTAAACTTTTCCCTAAAACCTTTTCCTCTTCTCAATTTCCCTATTTCTGCAAAAAGTACCACCATCCTTCATGTCCTAGGTTTGTAACTTTGGTATTCTCTATTCCTCATTGTCTCCCATCCCACATATCCAATTAAGTTGCCCAAACTTGCCATTTCTCCCATAATATTGCTTGTATCTGATCCCTTCTCTCTCCTCACAGCTACAACCTTAGTTCAGTCCTCATCGCCTAAATAATTGCAGCAGTCTCTTAATTGATCTCTCTCTCAAGTCTCTCATCATTCCACTCCATCCTACACACTGCTGCCAGAGTAGATTGTTCCTAAGTGCCAATATAACCATGGGACTCCTTTATTCAGTTAATTCCAGTGGCTTCCTGTTGCCTCAAAGATCAAGTATAAACACCTTTGTTTAACTTTTGAAGTCCTTCATAGCCTGACCCCATCCTAGCTTTCTAGTCTCATTGGATGCCACTCTCCCTCCCAGACCCTGTGATCCAGCCAGACTTGCCCTTTCTCTGTTCCTCACTTGTGGTCCTCTGACTCCCGTCTCTGAGCTTTTGTAGTGGTCACTCAGCTTACCTGGAAGGTACTCCCTCTTGAACTTTGCCTCTTAAACTCCTCCTATTCCTGTAAGATTCATCTTAAGCACTATTTTCAAGTCAAGAACCCTTTCTCCAACCTTCCCTTCCAAACCACCTTGCTTCTAATTACTTTGTATTTATTCACTTGCTACTTATGCTGCGTATATTTATACCTGCCCTTGCCTTCCGCTATTATTATTATATATTAGAATGTAGCCTTCTATAAGAAGGCAAGGATTGTTTTATTCTTTGTACTTGTATCCCCAGCTCCTAGCACAACAGGATACCCAGCACATTATAGTCATTTAGGAAATGCTTGCCTATTTTTTTTTCTTTTGATTAACTGAATATACATCCTTCATCTCTATTTTCTCTTCTATGGATAAATAGGCTGAACATTTTGAGGGATTATGAATCTCATGCAGAATAGATCAAGTATATATTGAGGGAAGGGGCAGCTAGGTGGCTCAGTGGATAGAGCCAGGTCTGGAGATGGAAAGTGCTGGATTCCAAACTGGCCCCAGGTACTTCCTAGCTATATGACCCTGAGCAAGTCACCTGACCCCAGTTGCCTAGACTTACCTTGGAACCAACATACAGTATTGATTCTAAGAAAGGTAAAGGTTTAAAAAAAGAGAGAGACTAGGGAATGGCCACCTCTTCATCAGAGAAAAAGAGTGAAAGAAGAGATAATGAGGGATGGTGTCAGAAGGAATGAGGTAAGGAGAAAGGGAGAAGAGAGCACTTCTAGCACTCTTTTCAATGAAATCTTTAACTGAAAGGGTAGGAGGAAGGGGAAGGAGTGCTGGGGGGAAGCTTGAAAAGAAGAGCACATTGGAAAAGCCATTGTAGTAAGTGGGATAGAGGATCAGTTAGAAAGGAATTCCACGATGCATCGAGGGCCCAGTTGAGATTGTTGTCGTTTCAGTTGTGTCCATTTCTTTGTGACCCCCATTTGAAATTTTCTTGGCAAAGATACTGGACTGGTTTTCCATTTCCTTCTCCAGCTCATTTTACAGATGGGGAAACTGAGGCCAACAGGGTTGAGTGATAGCTAGTGTCTGAGGCTAGATTTGAACTTGGGTCTTTGACTCCAGGCCTGTGCCACCTAGCTGCCCATTTTATGCCTAGTTTGATGTTAGTAGTTACACCAAATAACACTTTAAAACCCACTTTGGTTGTCCTTAGCTTTCCTGAGCAGTCTGAGCTCATTCTGAGTTATTAGTTTTCATCATATTATTCTCATAGAGCTCTGTAGTACACTTGGGTATTCGTTTTCTATTATCTGCCCTTGCTTCTGTCTTCTGTCCTTGTCTTTTAATATTCTAAGTTAACTTGATTGATAAGTTTCCTGTGCATCCACTTCATTCTTTTAGACAACTCTGTCCTTTTCTTCTTCATAGGAATTATTTTTTTTGTAGCATCAGAATTTCATTCTTGAGAGCTTCTGATCACTTCCAGCCTCGATTCCTCTGTGGAATTTTAATATGTGGAAACCTATGGATTTATCTTTTTTTTGAGATATCTTGAAATTTGTTTTTTTAGGGCGATAATAATGTACCAGGCATTGTACTAAGCATTTTACAAATATTTATCTCATTTGATCCTCACAACAGCCTTGAGAGAGAGAGGTACTATTATTGCCCCCATTTTACAGATGAAGGAACTGAGGTAACCAGAGGTTATGTAACTTTATCAGCTAGTATGTGACTCAAGCTGGATCTGAACTTAGATGCTTCTGATTCCAGAACTAGTGCTGTATCCACTGTATGATCTAGCTTCCTGTATGTGTAGCATAAGATGATATGACTCTCCTTTCCTCCTTAATTGTGGATTCTAAGATAGTCCCTTTTTCCTAAGGTCCCCATCATTTCTACAGTTTTTCCAAAAATAATTGTTCATTAGTTAGCTCCAGAATATCCACTGCCCTTATGGCTCCTCCCACCATTTGCAGAATGAAATGATCAAGAGAAGAATTTAATTATGCCTGTGCTTTTGCCATGGAGAGCACTCTAGGAGTTCCCATCACTTATTTCTGTTTCTTTAACGCGTCTATTTCCTCCTTCTGTCTGTGATATAGTCCCTCCAAAGCATCATCTCTGTCTATGGTGAAACAGAATACAAAGGCAATGTTTTCCCTTCCTCTGTAATCTAACCTCCTTCTTTTACAGATTCAGCAAAGCAATAAACATTTATTTCTTTTCAATCTTTAAACCCTTACCTTGTCTTAGAATTGATATTAAGTATTGATTCCAAGGCAGAAGAGTGGTAAGGGCTAGGCAATTTTGTTTCATCCATAATCCGGGATTTCTCCTTCCTTTCACAGCCAAACTTTTAGAAAAACTGTCTATAATTAGAGCCTACGTTTCTTTTCCTTCTAGTTACCCCTCATAGCCTGCCTTCCAGCTATACAACTTGGCTCCACGGTTACCAATCCTTTCCTTCCTTCCTTCCTTCCTTCCTTCCTTCCTTCCTTCC
>NW_025375699.1:0-5380 GCF_016433145.1 Gracilinanus agilis
ATATATATATATATATATATATTCATGCTCCTACATTCAACAAACTGCCCAGTTCCATAGGAAATCAAAGGAGAAAGAACTGTTGCTTTTATGGGGCTTCTTTTAGGTGAGAAGATATTACAATTAAAAATAACTGAAAGAGAATGTAGAACTTGAATGTTCAATAAAAGAAGAGACAAGAGTTATGGGAAACTTTTTGCTTTAAATATTTTTAATGATGTTCCAGGACTTGACATGGATAAAGTCAAAGCAATCCTTCTTAATTCTGGCCACATTATATA
This sequence comes from Gracilinanus agilis, assembly GCF_016433145.1. NCBI lineage: Eukaryota > Metazoa > Chordata > Mammalia > Didelphimorphia > Didelphidae > Gracilinanus > Gracilinanus agilis. The sequence continues at coordinate 282 of NW_025375699.1, forward strand.
ATGTGTTGCCATAATTCTTGGGCAAATTGGATATGAAGATTTCATTGATTGCTTCTCTCTGTTCGTGTGTGGGATTCCGAAGATAGGAAAATGGACACTTTGGTATGAGAAAAGGAAACTAGTTGGCCTCTTAATTCTTCACTTGTCAGGTGACAGCTGAGAGTATGTGATTTGCCCATTTTAAAATACTGCTTTTGGTATATTCTCTTTTTTTAATTCTCCTGTGAGGAAAAATGATTCTCTTTTTTTTCCTGGACATGCCAAGAATGGATGAGTAATGGACAATGTTCTTTCCTTCTCACTCAGAGAGGATGAGGTAATTTTACATGGTAGGTAGATCAGAAGAACTCAAGATCAGAAGTACCTAAGGCCCTTCCTGCCTTCTCTATTTTGTATTGCCTTTTCTGAGTAGGTTACTGAAAAATCATTCTTGAAATGGATATTTACAGGCTTGCAGTTGACCATATAAGTTTGAAAAGTCCTCAGTCTTATCAGGCGAAAGAGATTGGTAATAAGGAGAATTGTCCCCACAGTATAGAAAATTATTACTAAAAGAGAAATGGGCTTGAATAGGCAGAGAAGATTGATCAGGAAATCTTTGGAGAGTTCAAAGCTAAGATGAAGTGTGGAATGCTTATTTTAGTAGTCTAAGAAACTGACTCATGATCAATAATTTGAATTTAATATTTTGGCAGGTTGTAAAATTTGTTATAAACTACTGATTTCTTAATTCTTATCAATAGGATCTATCAATCTTTTGTGATTTTTTTGGTCTTTTTTTTCCAAAGTAAATATCTATCATAAACCTGGGTCATCCTGTTATTTGAATATTTTTCTATTTCCCACTTGGGAAGATCCTAAACTTAAGCGATTTTTCCTCTGGACACCCAGCTGAGAATTTAATGAGGCAAAGCTTTTAAGAAAATATTTGATTATTAGAGGCCAAATTTCCTGAGAACTGAACCCATTGCAGAGTGTGTGAATGGTTTCATAGTAGAAGATTGCCTTACTGGAAAGGGAGTGGGCACAGCTTCCAAGCCCATTGTATTATAAAAATCTTTTAATATCAAACTAAAAAATACATTTAGCTTTGACTCTATCTGTTCTTTACTAGCAGAGGCTAATGTTCTATCTGACCATAAGATAAGACATAACATAACTTCTTTTCTTTTGAATTTCCTGCCTGCTCAGTAAAGAAGGCAACAATACTATCTTTAAAGTGTTGTGATTTTTAAGAAATTCTATAATAAAGTGATCTTTCTGATGTTCATAATAAATGAATATTTTCTCAAACTGGTGAGGATATTGTTAAGGTTATCAAACACGGCCAATAACATAATATTTATTGGAAACCACACCTTATGTTCTCTTGCATCTTGGCCTTCTACTCCAGTAATATTTTGATGAAGCTAAACCGATAATAATGATCTCTTTACATGGCCTATTCTCTGTATATCTGTCATATTAAAGTCCATGCTGTTTGTTTATCATTCAGTGATCTATAGCTTTCTATTAATTTAATTATACTAAAAGATCTTAAAAGCCTTAGGCTAAGTAAGATGTCAATTACAAATGAGTTTAACTTGGAATAAATATAAATTTAATACTTGTAATTTATTGCTTTAAATACAAACAAAGCCCTCACAATGACACAGTCTATTATTAATTGCTGCAGTGCCTGAAGTCCAATTAAGCAAATCCATTTGCATTTTCATAAGAGAAAGTCAATGTTCCTTTCTCATAGGAAGTGTAAGATACCTCCCTTTCCCCTTCCTTATAAACTCTTAAGGCAAAAAGCACTTCTGCACATAATGAAGTATGTCATATGGGAAGTAAAGGAATGGTCATGGATAGATGAACCATGTGGTCAAGTTCATATTCCAGGAAGCAAAACCATATTCTAAATAATGTCAATATAATGTAAATGCTTTATAAATAACAATGATTAGACCTTATCAGCTAATTGATTGATCTGGATTGTTTTAATAAAAAAATGTTTTAATGAAAACAATTCAAAAATATTTCAATTTGTCAATCTGATGTAAATTCTAGTTTCTTTACTACTCAAGTAGTACTTGTTTCTTTAAGTTGGACTTAAATGTATGTTTTCATGTAAATAAGTGTGAAAACTTAAAAATATCAGATTCCATGCAGAGGACAGATAAACAAGGTCATAAAATTTTATGGCCAAATAGATCCTTTAGACATAGAATTTATAGTGTAAACCTTGATATAAAATTTAAAGTACCCTTTCTATAAAGAAAACATATCTTTTAGGGGTTAGACCTTTTAATGTGGCATAAAAAGGAAGATCTAAGTTCAGATTTGAATGAGCCTGCCTTTGTTTTCCATGTTATATCAAAATTAAAAGGTTACCAGAGATTCTTCTTAATATTATTACTAAAATTGAAGTTTCTTTTCTAGTTATCAACTAATTTATTTTAATCAAGGTATTATCTTTGTGAAAAGATTATCATTAATTATGTGTTTGTTTTATATTTCTCAAATTATAGACAATAGCTTTGTTTAAGATCTCTTTTGTGGAACAATATAACTTTAGTATGTAGTAAAAATTTTATAATAGTGAATCAATGAAGTTTTCAAAGGTGAAAATAGTGAGGTAATATTAAAATAAATGTTAGTACATCATAAAATCTAGTGGTATCTCAGGAGTCAGAGGGAAGAGTATACTTATTTAGATATGCCTTCCATTTACACTGTATCCTAATTCAGAATATGGTGACAAATAAAGGGAAATTAAAATTTTAAATCAATTGGTTACCTAATAAAAATAAGAAGTAGGCAAAGATTACTCATCAGGGATTTTCTCCCCCCCCCCCCGCCACCCCTTCTTTCCTAATCTGTGCTATTGCAAGAAAACTCTAAAAAATACTGATACCTTTTGGTTGGTAACAATAAGAAAGATGGAATCTTCATAGTTTCTGAAGAGAATCACAGTAAGTAGGAATAGTTCTGCACATTTTAATTCTATTATTTATTAAGTTCTCAAAATATGTGAAAGAGGTTTGGGTGCTTGATATACAAAGGCAAAATGAAAAGTGGTTAGTGAATCCAGAAGCTTACATTCTACTGAGTTATAAACTTGTAAAAAAATCAATGTAAGATAATTTGAGAATACTTGGGCAGAGATTCTTAGGCTAGATAGAGCATAATTGGTCAGAGAAATTGTTTAGGGAAAACTGTCCCTTTACTTTTATATAATTGGATTTCCATTACAGTCCTTTATATCTTTTTTATTAATTTAAATGTTTTTTTTAATTCTTAAAAGCAATACACAAGTTTTTACCAGACTATCAAATAGTCCAAGACACACATGCATTCATACATGCAAACACACAAATGTTTAGACCACCTGAACCAGGGAAGTCATTAAAGCTTTCCCTAAGAAATTGATGTGATCTGTGCTCTGAGACTGGAAGGATGCTAGGGATGTATCACCAGAACAGGAAGGCATTTGGGCCAGAAACATGGAAGAATGAAATCAAATGTGTATTAAAAAGAGAGAAGATTAAAAATGTCTTGTTCACTATGCCCAAAGGGCTATGGTACTGTGCCTATATCATTTTACTCAGTAATACCACTACTAGGTTGGCATCCCAAAGATTATCAAAGATAAGGGAAAAGGACCTTCTTGTACAAGAATATTTGTAGCAGCTCTTTTTGCAGTACCAAGAATTGGAAACTATAGAGAGGAACAAGTTGTGCTATATGATATAATGGAATGCTATTGTGCCAGAAGATAAACAAGATGATCAAAAAATAACCCCAGAAAGACATATGATGAGCAGAACCAGAAGAACATACACAGTTACAAAAATAATGTATACTGATTAACTGGGAATGACTTCAATATATTATGAGCAACACAAGAATTCAGGACAAGTCTAAACGATTCATTATGAAAAAGTATGTCCACCACCATAGAAGAAAGGGATGGAATCTGAAAGAACATTGAAGCTTACCATTTTTTTAAACCCTTACCTTCCATCTTGGAATCAATACTAGGTATTGGTTCCTAAGCAGAAGAGTGGTAAGGGCTAGGCAATGTTTGTACAGTGACTTTCCCAGGGTCACACAGCTGGGAAGTGTCTCAGTTCAAATTTGAAATCAGTACTTCCTGTCTCTAGGATCAGCTTTCAATCCACTGAGTTAACCAGCTGCCCTCAGCTTAACATTTTACATTTTATATCTTTTATTACATTTATATATACATGTATAATCCAGTGGAACTTCTTGTCATCTTTGGGAGGGGGAGGAAAGAGAGGGTGTAGAATCATGAATCATGGAAACATGGAAAAATATTCTAAATAAAAAAGGGGAAAATAAAAAAAACAAAAAGACCACATCAATGTAACTATCAGTAATATGTAAATAAGTCTTGACTGACCACACATGTTAAAACCAGTGGAAATGCAAGTTAGCTACAGGGGTGGGGGGTTGGAAGGGGTTTGAGGGGGTGAAGGGTAAAGTAAAAACATAAATTATGTAACCATGGAAAATTTTTCTAAAAATTTAAAATTACAAAAAGAAAGAGAAAAAGAAAAAAGAGAAATAAAAAAGTTAGGAAAAGGTAAGTGTTTCAAACAGAGGTGTATAGGAGGAAACACTGGTTTTTAAGAACTAGTTATTAAATTTTCAAAGTAAATACACTTTGGAAATTGGCAAATGTTAGAAATTAGGGTTTGATTCATTTTCTTGATTGTTTAGGCTTAAGAAAGTGATGAGCAAAATATTACTATAAAAATAAACTTAAAAGTATGTTATGAGAAAAATGAAGAGGAAACTTGTGGAGAAAGTTTTGGAAAACATTGAAAAATCTCAGAAATGAAACATTAACTTATTCCTCTTGAGGTCAAATTCTCACCCAAAGCAATATATTCTAACTAACTATCCCAAAGAACTGTCAAGAATCAGAAGAGAGTTATTAAATCATCATTTCCACCCATCCATTAAAGAATAGATAGATAGAAAGATAGAAAGAAATCACACTTAAAAAATAACATGGACTTTTAAAGTCACTATCTCAGGAAGAAAAGATAAATACTTGTAAATATAATTTGTTGTTTATTATAATAATA
>NW_025375700.1:0-1423 GCF_016433145.1 Gracilinanus agilis
GTAGTAAGAAGAGGAACCAATAGGGTATATGCTTTAGAGCAGTGATTCCCAAAGTGGGCGTTACTGCCCCCTGGTGGTTGCTGCAGTGATCCAGGGAAGCAGTGATGGTCACAGGTGCATTTATCTTTCCTATTAATTGCTATTAAAATAAACAAAAATTAATTTCCAGGGGGCTAAGTAATATTTTTTCTGGAAAGGGGGCGGTAGGCCAAAGAAGTTTGGGAACTACTGGATTAAAGGAAAGAAGAAGGGGCCAGAACTGAGAGAACAAGCTGTTCTTGACCTTGACGGTCTAAAGACACCCCCTGCCAAGGACTCCACTGATAGATTTGAAGGGGTCTGGATGAAGAAAAAGACATTTTTATTTTCATTTACCTTTGGTTTCCTTTGCAAGTCTTCATGCTTTATTTGATGTCTTTAAAAAAATGACTCTGAGAAGGGATCCAAAGACTTTACCAGCCTGCTCAAGGGAACCAGGACGCAAATAAGGGATGCTCACTGTGATAGAGCAAGGGTCCTTACAGTGGCAAGACAGAGGAAGATGGGATCAGATTAAGGGGCAAATCTTGGCATTTGCTACTTCTGCCTCTGAGACAATAGGAGAGGGAGAAAGAACAAGTTCCACTTGGGCCTGTTGATATCAAGCCTTGCTCTTTAATAATCAATATCCTAGTGTATTCCATTTCATTAGCAATCATTGCATTGTGCGCATGTGTATATGTTTGTGTGTATTCCCCATGGGGTTTTCTGAGATTGTTTTGGTGTTTTTACTTAACAGTTGAGTGTCCTCTGAACACGCATTCAATAATTATGAACTGGTTCACAGGATTTGGATGTTTATGTTTGTTGTCCTTCCTCAAAGAGGACCAAAATGGCATCCCTGGGGGTGCTTTTGTCTGATGTATAAATTGGATTGAAGTGAGGCAGAGTCGTACAAAGTCATTTCCAAGAGTCATTGAAGTCTGGTGGCAAGACAAAAGGCAAGATGACAAAAGGTGATGGCCACGAGAGTAGATGGTCCCAGTAAGGCCACTAACCTATGAGTCAAGTGGTTCAATGATACAGGTATCGTGCATTTCTCAGTAACTGGGAAAGTTGCATGAAATGTGCAGCCGAGAATTGGTTTTAGATTCATAAGCTTGCACCTGGTGAGGCACGTTAAGTAAATTTAATCAAGTTTCTGAGCCCTGGATAATAACTGACTTTATAAGAAACACAGAAATGGAATCTTCTAGGTCTCAGCGTGACAAAAAGCAAACTTCATAAAGTCCAACCATTGGTGACAAGATCATCTGAATAATGTGATATTTGTTCAAAGGGAATGAAATATTAAAACTTGCAAGTTATAATATAGTGACTCAAAATAATATTGACTGTTCCCAATTTGAAATGTCACAGCAAACTGTGTGTAATTGAGTCATAG
>NW_025375701.1:0-3985 GCF_016433145.1 Gracilinanus agilis
ATATATATATATACACACATACAAATATGTATACACATATATATTTTTTATTTATATATGTATATATTTTTAAAAAATACTAATTGGCACAGTATAAAGGATTTGGAATCTAGAATACTCAACTTGGTGAATTTAAATCTTGCCTCAGACTCCTACTACTTATGTGACTTGGGCAAGTCACTTAGCCCTGCTTACCTCAGTTTCCTCATCTGTCAAGTGAGCAGGAGAAAGAAATGACAAACTGCCCTAGGATCTCTGCCAAGAAAATCCCACAGAGCCAGATATGACTGCAGAACAACAAAAATTATGTCATGAAACGTGCAAAAATTTAAATGAAAAAGTGTGTAGTCATGGAAAACACATTTCCATATAAGCCATGTTGCAGGAAATCCACAGACCAAAAATAAATAAATAAGGATGCAATAATGATGAACTAATATTTGATCATTAGGGAGCCTAGGGAGCAGTAGGTAGTTTATAGAATAAGAGAGTTGTTACATGGTCAAACCTAGGCTTTTAAAAAATCTCTTTGGAAGTTAGGTTGCAGATTAGTTTAAGTGCGGAGAAACAAAGCCAAGAGACTGTCTGGGAGGATCATAAGGTCTCTGGTCTGAAGAATTCTACTGTATTGAAACTCTAGAATTGACAGAATGTCAGGAAATGCATGAATGTGAGGCAAAAACTAAAGCACTGTGGACCCAAGCCTGTCATTTTGTAACACTTTCTAAAAGCTTATTTATACAAAGGCAATGGATGCTATGAATCTTTCTAAAATAACATAAATTATTTTGAAAGTATATTTTCCAAATACATAAATACTACTGCTTCTAAAAGTAAATTTAAAAGCTGGGCCCTTTTATACAAGTAATTTCATCCAATACCTCTATATACTTTGTACCTGGTAAACAACTGGCTTCTTCTACAAACATTTTCAGGAATTTTTCTCCCTCCTGTTTTTTTTTTTTTTTAAACTCTTACCTTCTGCTTTAGAGTCAGAAGAATAGGAAGGGCTAGGTAATGGGTGCTAGTTAACTTATCCAGGGTCACACAGCTAGGAAGTATTTGAATTCAGATTTGAACCCAGGACCTCCCATCTCCAGGTTTGGCTCTCCTACCTGCCCCTTCTTCCTCCTATTTTAATGGCTAAATTTGTGGCTGATGACTACTCAAGGTTAAAGCTGTTTTTTCACTGAAGTCAAAGTTGTCTTTCTAAACTGCCCATGTTTTAGGGAAGGATAACTTCAGAAAATTTCACATCTTTCTCACTAATTATTACATATTACCATTGGCTAAAAACCAGAACATGCAAGATTTAGGTTAGACATGAGGAAGAATAGCCAGATACTAAGCATTGCTTAAATAGATTTAGAGTAGAAAGGTACCTCAAAAGCCTTAGTCATTCAAAGGCTCAAAATACAACTCTCTTTTTTTTACAGATATGGTCCAAGGATGCTTAGTGAAGAGAAAGGTTCATACAAATAATACAGGGTCAAGAAGGATTTGAATATAGGTCCAGGGGTCTTTTATGATACATAGTGTTGCTCTTAAGATGGAAGGTCATCCCCTTTCCAGGAAGAATTTTTAAAAATAAACTAATATTTCTCTTCTCTGTAGTAACAAGTGAGTTTTGCATAGTTTTCTGGGTTTGTTTATGAGTTCTTTATATCTTAGTATATAGTCAGTTTTGTAAACATGCCATGCAGAGCTGAGAAATGTTTGTTCTTTCCCATTCCCATTCAACAATGACCAGCAATCTATCCTATTTAATTTTTATCAAATTCTCTACAGGTCCTTTATTTCACAGAATTACAGTACCTTAGATCCTATATTATTTCATTATCTACTGTACGATGACTTCAAGCATAATTGTAGCCTGCCTACTTATCTCTTTAAATTATGTCTAATTTTAATGTTGCTTCATTTGAGATCAGAATTGCCACCCAAGTTTTTCTCCATTAACCTAAGGTCTAATAAACTGCTCCAATCTTTTATTTTAACTCTGCATTAATCTTTATGTTTCAAGTGTTTTTCTTATAAACAACATATTATTATATTCTTCTTAGTAATCCATGATGCAACCCTCCTACATTTTATGGTTGAGTTCATCCCATTCACATTCATAGTTAAGATTAAATTATGTATTCCTTCTATCATGTTCTTATATTCAATTTCCTCTTCTTATGAAGGAAAAGAAAGCAATACCAAAAATCTATACTTAAATTAGTCCAATCCTACTCCTTTTCTTCTCCTATCTTTACTTAGGTAAAACAACTAAGATTATTGGGTCTTATATATAGTTTTTCCTCCCTTTTATCTTCCCATTATAATCCAACCATCATAGCTGATTTCTTTTATCCTCTGTTCATTTGTATGTATGTGTGTGTTTTCAAACCTTTTTAAATGTGTCAGATTTATAAGATACCCACTTAATCCCTTCCTCCAGGTTTGTAAACCCTTCTCCTATGACCCAAATATGTGGGAAAAAGTAATTTCCTCCTTTTCCTCCTCATTTCTTCATTAATATGTTCTTTTCCCCCTTCCTCTTTTAATAAATATATATATATACACAGCCAAGCTTATAAACTTTGTTTTTTTTTACTTTCTTTACTCCCTCTGTGACACTTGAAAAAACTAGGATTTTAAAGGGATAATTATATCCTTACCTCCATTTCAAGCACTTAATTCTCATTTTGTTGTTCTTCAGTCTTTTCAATTGTGTGACCTCATTTGGCATTTTTTAAGCTAAGACATTAAATAGCTTGCCATTTCCTTGTCCAGTTCATTTTACAGATGAGAAAACTGAGGTAAACAGGGTTAAGTGACTTGCTTAGGGTCACACAGCCAGCAAGTGTCTGAGGACAGATTTGAACTGAAGATGAGTCTGCCTGATTCTAGAATTAACACTCTAAGCCATCTACCTGCCCCAATTGCTCAATTTATCTTTGAACCTTTCAAAGTTTTCTTTTAATACTTGTGTTTGCATTTCAAAGATTCTACCGAACCCTGGCCTTTTCATCAGGAATGTTTGAAAGCAGACCCCTAGACTTGGCTTCTAAAATTCTGGTCCTCAGCAATTTCATATGGTAGAGATCAGATATTCTGCAGTATAGAAGATCTTAGATTAGTAGGTCCCCAAGGATTTCCCTTAGCCACCCCTTATTTCAAAACTCAAACTATCCAACTCTTCCTTGAAGAGGGAAAAATGTAGGAAATCATCCTCAAGGAACATTAAAAAAAAGTCAAGGAGACAGGTGTGAAGTCAACAGCTATGCTCAACTCTTCAGGCAACATCAGAGCTGAAAAGGCTTCTCAGTAGCACATTCTCACCCAAGAATGAGACCTTTTCTTATTTTCCCTCATGTGTGGCCTCAATCCACTTTCCTCTGCACCTCCCTGATTAGCACAATTTTTCACAGCTTCTCACCTTGGAGACATTAGCACATTTTTCCCAGTCAGAGAGGGGCAAGATTCTTTTTTTTTTTTTTTTTTAAGCTGCTAAATGTGCAGACTAAGATGTCCAATTTGTCAGATACATTTCCTGTATATTTATTGTGAAAAACAAATATTAAAACTTAAAAAAAAGGAACACTTTATTGTCCTCATTCTATTAAGGTTCATTTAGGGGTTTTTTGAGTTATATGATTATATACAATTTATAGGATAACTTTTTAAAATCTCTAAACCGTTACTATCTTTTGTAGGAATTGTGACATAGTTTTCTAGAATCCTGACTGTTTCCTTGGTCCTTAAACTATTTATGTCTGCCTACTAACAGTCTTTTTTCTTTGTCTTAGACAAGACAATGATATTTCTTCTAGGTGTTTTCAATTTTTTTTTGAGGAGAAAGTTGATGGATTCTTCTTCCCTCTGATTCTAACAGATCTTGGAAATATACTTTTTATGATTTTTGCCTTTCCTCTGTTAATTATTTCCTTTTTATTCTGTATATATTTTGCTTTGTATATATATATATATATGCATATAT
>NW_025375702.1:0-4067 GCF_016433145.1 Gracilinanus agilis
TATATATATATATATACATATAATGGACATGAGTTCTAGATTCCTCATTTTTAAGAAAAGATATTGGAATAAATCAATCCATTTTAAAGAGTGACTGTCATTTTCCAGGAACTGTAGTAAAAATAAAAATTAAGACATTTCTTACCCTCAGGGAGCTCATATGGTGGCAGGAGAAAGGATCTTGGCCTGGGGAATCAGTCCTAAGAATTATGGGTTGGGCCATCAGCTATAAAATTGCCATTCTGTTCCTAACAATAATGGTAGTATAGATTTGATTTTTATTTCCAAAACAAGAGGTATAAGAATTTGTGGAGTAGGCAGCTATAGGAAAGGAAGAGGAATAGGATCAATGCTAAGTTCCCTGAATAGGCCCTGGTTTTCTGGTAGATGGATAGATGAGATTAGAAACAAAAGTGTGTGGATGATTAGATAATAATAATAATAATAATAATAACAGTGGCACTTACAGATCACTTTAAGTTTTACAAAGCACTTTATAAATTAACTCTTTATTTTTACAACAACCTTTGGAGGTACGTGATACTATTATGCCCATTTTACAAAGACACTGAAGGACAGAGAGTTTAAGTGATTTATCCAGAGTTACACAGCTGCTAAGTATTTCAGGAAGGATTTAAATTTGAGTCTTTCTGAACTCAGAACAACTTTAACTATTGAGCCAATTAGCTACCTGTTGACTTACACAGTGAGCTAGAGAAGTTTACATTCATCAATTAGGACAATTTTGCTATGGGTTGGACAATAGAATAGACTTATCTTTTTAATGCAAGATGTAGCAGATCATGGTACTTAGAGGTTTAGTCCAGAGGGTCAGTGTTCCAGTTAGGAAGAAGGTGGCAATAACAAAGCAAATAGCAAAATTTCTGGATAAACTGGATTCCTGGACAATGGCTGAATGGGATGAATTATTATCTATAAAATTCCTTTCAACTCCAAAGCTATGACCACATGAAAATAATCAGAAGAATGAAACTGACATGAATTTGAGAGAAAAGGGTTAGACAGTAGAAACAACTGGAAATTGGGGAAGAGGGAGGCTGAAGATTTTTAAAAGTAGAATAAATACAATTATAGAGAATATTCCAAATTACAATTGAAATCCAAAATCCCAACATGCTCAAGAGCCAACACTTGGTCTTGGTTATACCCTGTAACACCATTTGGCTCACTTCATACAAAACAAAGCTCAAAGTTCAAAGAATCGACTTGTCATTTATTTTTTTTTTTAATCTTTTTTTTAAACCCTTAACTTCTGTGTATTGGCTCTTTGGTGGAAGAGTGGTAAGGGTGGGCAATGGGAGTCAAATAACTTGCTCGGGGTCACATAGCTGGGAAGTGTCTGATCGACTTGTCATTTAGAATGAATAAAAACAGGGACTTTATGTATCAGGGAATTTTGAGAATTTCTAAAATGAGATACTTCATTTATGCTTGCTTCTTCCCCCAAGTAGAGATCATTTCTTGCAATGAAGATGCTATGTTTTACTTTCATTTTTCCCACATATGTTGGACAATAGGTCTTTATGCAGAATAAACATCAAATAAATATTTAACTAACCACAAAAAAGGCAAATATTTGATGACTGGAAATTTAATAAATAGAAAAAAAATCAGGTTTTACTTTTTCTTTTTTCTTTACCCAACAAAAATAGTTGCTGAGGAGTTGAAGAAAGGACAGCTTCAGTTAAACCATAAGAGCAAAAATTACACCAGTGAATGTTGAACATAATTTCACTCCATCAGCAAGTTGCCAGCAGCTGGAGGCAACCATTCTCAGATCACTTTGCAATTCTCACCCTTATCTTAAAATCAACTTTAATTTATACACATTGGTCTGAATGTATTTTTTAAAATAAGAGCCCAATTAAATATAAAAGTATGCATGTAAATTATCTTCTCAAATCTGATTAAAGTACTGAGTACAACTTGAAAATAAGGAATTCCATGTGCTTCATTAGGCACAGGTGAAGGCTCATTTCCACTGTTGGCACACGGATGTTAATTGCTTTAAAAAAAGAGAAATTCTGTTTATCCTCCAAATCCACATTAATTCTTCAGATATTAATTATGATTCACATATCCATGTCTCCAAAATATATGTAAACTAATCTTTAGTATACCTTTTTTTTTTGTTTGGGTTAATCTTGCTTCCTTTCTTTCCCTGGCATTTAGCAAATGTGAGATCATTGGGATTAATGTAAACAGATTTGGCAGATTTGTTGCCATTACTCCAACTAAGAAATGCTTCTATTTGATTTTGAATTTCCTTTTGAAAGCCATTATATGTATCATATCTCCACTAAAATCCTACTTTTATGTTTCCAGTGGATCCTGAATGGCTGTTACAGGATAATATGATTTGGGGGGCTATACAGCTAGTAATGGCATATTTGGGCTGAGGGTATGTACAGTTTTATGGTCCTTTGGGTATGGTTCCAAATTGCTCTACAGAATGGTTGGCTCCATCAACAATGTAATAGTGTCCCAATTTTCCCACATCCCCTCCAACATTTTTTATTTTCCATTTTTTTTCATATTATCAAGTCTGATAGGTGTGAAGTAGTATATCAGAGTTGTCTTAATTTGCATTTCTCTAATTAATGATGTTTTAGAGCATTTGTTCATATGACTAAAGATAGTTTAAATTTATTCATCTAAGAATTGTCTGTACATATTCGTTGACCATTTGCTAATTGAGGAATGCCTTGTATTCCTATAAATTTGACTCAGTTCTCTAAATATTTAAGAAATAAGGCCTTTGTCAGATAAATATAAGTAACATTTCCTTAAATTGTTCAAAGGAATTGCCTGATTAATATCCATTCTTGGTTTACAACACTTACAGAATCCTTTCAGAGAAACTGGATTCACTTGAACACTAGCTTAGAGACAATTGTGCTTTTCTCTCACACACCTCCCTCCAGGTTAAGATTAATGTGCTCAGAACATTCATTTATTCTATGTGACATTAAAAATAATGCATACATCTTTCATTTAATGACTTCAGAAAATCTTCCTGGTAAAGAGCTAAAATCATTTAATAAATATCATCATCTCTTTATAAAACCACTTACAAAGCCTCTAATGATTTATACTGTTTTAGGAGCCATGTTAAGACAACTGAAGAACTATAATCCTTTACTGTCCAAGACCTTAATCAATTAATTGACCTATAAGTATCTATTATGAGCTTTCTTTGTGTCAGGATATACGTTGACTGCTGGGAAGTAATGATAAAATAAATGAAACACTTCCTGCCCTCAAGGACAACCTGTCAAAAGGGAAAATTTGGTAGGAGTTCCTACACTGTTCTATCAATAAAAGCATGTATTCTGCACTCCCCTTGAATATCACATTTATGTTTATCTATAATTAGAATCTTACCACTCCTGGGCCAAGGAGGGTCCCTAGCCCTGATGAAAAAAGGAGGAGGGTTGGGCGTGGGGCTAGCAACCCGACCCTGTAAAAACTACATCTGCTAAAGAAACTGCAATCTAAAGTAGGGGTAGCTGGGCTAGCTCAGTGGATTGAGAGCCAGGTCTAGAGACGAAAGGTCCTAGGTTCAAGTCTGGGCTAAGACACTTCCCAGCTGGGTGACCCTGAGCGACTGTCCCATTGCCTACTGGTTGTGGCCCTATGCTCCTAGAATGGAGTCCCAGGATAAAAAAATAAAATAAAATAATTAGAATCTAAAATAAGGTTGAATATTTGCATTTGGTGTGAGAACATTTAGTTGGATAGTGGCAGGAAAAATAATTGTGCTGAAAAAGCATAAGTAGTAGGAATTATGAAAGTTATTTTAATATTTTTGAACTTGTAATAATTTGTCATTGCCCTCTTAGGGAAATTGAAAGATAAGAAACAAATATGGTAAAACTCAAGGAGAAAGATAAACACAAAAGGGAAAAAAAGTAGTTGAATTGTTGGAAAATAAAATAGAACCACTTACATAACTTCTGAAAGAAAGAAAGAAAGGAAGAAAGGAAGAAAGAAAGAGAAAGAGAGAGGGAGGGAGGGAGGAAGGAAGGAAGGAGGGAAGGAAGGAA
>NW_025375703.1:0-2137 GCF_016433145.1 Gracilinanus agilis
CTCTCTGAAAGGTCCTTACCTTCCATCTTGGAAGCAATACAATGTATTGATTCCAAGGCAAAAGAGTGGTAAAGGCTAGACAATGAAGATTAAGTGACTTGCTAGGGTCACACAACTAGGGAAATGTCTGAGATCAGATATGAACCCAGGACCTCCCATCTCTAAGCCTGGTTTTCAGTCCACTCATCCACCTATCTGCCCCCTTTCTCTTTCTTTTTATGGATCTCTAGGTTGGGGATGGGAGAGAGAGATATTTAATCAATTATGGTCAGCTAGGTGGTGAAATAGATAGAGCACTGGGCCTGGAGTCAGGAAGACCTGAGTTCAAATCTGGTCTTAGCCACTTACTAGCTGTATAATCCTGGGGAAGTCACTTAACTCTATTTGCTTCAGTTTCCTTATCCATAAAATGAGCTGGAGAAGGAAATGGCAACCCATTCCAGTATATTTTCCAAGAAAACTCCAAAACGGGGCCACAAAGAAGTAGACGTGACTGAAACAATTAAACAACAAAAATTAATCAATCTATGTGAAATTATTGTATCAGGCACAATGCTATGTGCTGGGGATAAAAAGACAAAAATAAAATAGCTGCCCTGTCTCTAGGAGTTTACATTCAGTGAAGGTGTTGAAAAAAATCAAAAGTTAGCAATATTTTTTAAAAATGAAGGGGTTGGGGAGGCAGCTAGGTGACTCAGTAGATTGAGAGCCAAGCCCAAAGATGGGAGGTCCTGGGTTCAAATCTAGTTTCAGAAGCTTTCTAGCTGTGTGACCTTGGGCAAGTCACTTAACCCTATTTTCTTATCCCTTATCACTCTTGTCTTAGAATGGATCTTGTATCGATTCTAGGATAGAAGATGAAGATTTTAAAAAAGAAAAAGAAGGGGTCAGGTAGGTGACTAAGAGGATAGCTATGGAGGTCTTGGGTTTGAATATAGTCTCAGACCCTTACTAGCTCTCTAGGCAAGACACTTCACTGCTACTTGCCTCAGTTTTCTGATCTGTGAAATGCGGATAATAATAGCACCTACCTTTGCAGGGTTGTTGTGAGGATGAAATAAAATAATAGTTGTAAAGTGCTTAACTTTAATTGTAAATAAAAAATGAATTGTAAATTTAAAAAAATTTATGTTTACAGAGTGCCTGGAACATAAAAGGTACTCTATAAACATAAACTACTACTACCACTATTATTATTATTATTAAAGTCACTCAACTACAAAAAATAAAAAAGAATGGGGATATTTGGAAGCTGGTACCCTGAGTCCTCATGGATATGTTATTCTTCAGACATCAGGGGAAGTGGGCTAACTGGAGATAAACTTGAGGACTGTCTTAAGTTGGGCAGTTTTAAGACACAAAGGAGTGAAGAAACAGATGTATACAGTAATGAAGAATCTGAAATAAAAAATAAGGAGTTGGCACATTTTCAAAATGGATTTGTAAAAATGGTTTTTATTATAATGTTTGTGAATCTTTTGTACTAAATACACAAATATTGATACTTAAAAATAGAATGCTATTCTTTTTTTTTTTTACCCTTAACTTCTGTGTATTGACTTTTTATAGGTGGAAGATTGGTAAGGGTAGGCAATGGGGGTCAAGTGACTTGCCCAGGGTCACACAGCTGGGAAGTGGCTGAGGCCGGATTTGAACCTAGGACCTCCCGTCTCTAGGCCTGGCTCTCAATCCACTGAGCTACCCAGCTGCCCCTAGAATGCTATTCTTAAGTTTTTATGGATCAGAATTATGTCTGGGTAATTATGGGCAACCTCCAGCAATATGTTGTACCGTTTCCAGCATTTCATTGCACAATAAGCCATCAATCACATAATAAATCTGAGCTGCTTAAGGAGGGCCTTTTTTGTAATTTTGAGTGGCAATGACCTAATCTGAAATCACTATCATAAACCCTTCTGTTTCTATTTTTAAATTCACAAGACTCAGCTTTTTGTGTTTGATGTCTCTTTTTAAACATATTGATGGCCGAGTTCATATAGATGTCAGCAATGGAGAACCTTTTTGGTACAGTTTTAGATCTTAGCCACTTTATGGGCTCTGTCTAGATATAAACCATTTCTTACTAAATTTGACACATCCAGTAACATTAAACCTGTCTTTCTCCTTCTTCTTCTTC
>NW_025375704.1:0-5017 GCF_016433145.1 Gracilinanus agilis
TTATTTTATATTATTTATACTATATATTTATATTTTATATTATTTTATTATTTGTATATTATACATAATATATAATAAATAAATGATATTACTATAATACTATATATTACTATAATATAACATACATATATGTAAATGGAACTTATATTTTTATTAATGGAAAAATAATAATAAATGTTATTATATGTGTATTATGAAAATATATGCTTTATATAGCATAACTACAATACTATAGTACTTATAGACTAAAAACACTACTTTATAAAGTATAAACATACATATATAAAATCTGACATTTAAAATATATATTACATATAATATAACTATATATGTGTATCTATCTGAGCTTTATATAATATTTACCCAAATATATCTATATAAAATATAATAATTTATATCTATTAAGTATCCATCTAAGACATAAACACACATATCTTATGTAGATACTTAAAAAAGTGGCCCACCTGTCATTAGTCTGAGAAGAGTCTGTACTGGAATGTCTTGGAAAACTACAGAGTTGATGGCTGAAATCTCATTAAATCGTGAGGGGTCGGGGAAAGGCTCAGGAAAAGCCTAAACAGGAGGGTCCTAAGAAATATTTCTCTCGCCACAGAGGGATTGCTATAGCAAAGAGATCAGAGATCCTACTGCACGTCGGAGTATGGGAGTCGAGTCCTGTCAAGAAGCATTTATTGAAAGCCTACTATGTGCCAAGCATTAGGCGAAACCCTGAGAAAAGGGAAAGCAAACAAGAACAAAAAATGAGCCCCAGTTCTTACATAGCTCAGTCTAATGAAACAGACAGCATCCAAGTAACTATATACAAATAAGAAATACGCAGGGTAAACCAGACATAAATCTCTGGTGGAAGGCACTAAGATGAAGGACGACTGGGAAAGATTTCTGAGAGAAGGTGGCCCTTTGGCGGAAACTCGGAGGAGGTCTGGCAGTTACGGAAGCAGAGTTAAGGAGAGAAAGAATCTCAGGCGTGGCATTTCTTGAACAGACACTTCATGAAAATGCCCAGAGTTGGGAGATGGAGTGTTTCGTGAGACAAACAAAAAAGGAGGTCAGTGGCGCCGGATCCTAGAGCATCTGGAGAGGTGAAAAGGTGAGAAGGGGTCAGATTAATAAGCTTTCTAAGAGCCAAACAGAAGATTTGATGTTTAATCCTGAAGGCAATTGGGAATCACTAGAGTTTATTGAAAAAAGGGAATGACATGGTCAGAGTTGTCCTTGGGAAGATCAACTTGCAGCTGAATTAAAGATGGACTGGAGTGTGGAAGGACTTGAGGCATAAAGGCAGCAGACAGAAAAGTCAAAGTTGATTTCCTCTTCCTGACACCAACTGGGTGACTGTGGTCATTTGCTTTCAGTCTCAAAGACCCCAGATAACACCATAGGAAATGAGCTACAAAATAGTGGGCATATGGGGTAGCCAGGTGTCTCAGTTGAGAACCTGGATTTGGGAGATCCTGGGTTCAAATCTGATCTCGAATATTTTCTAGCTATGTGAACCCGGGACAAGTCTCTTGACTCCCATTGCCTAGCCCTTATCACTTTTCTGCCTTGGAACGAATACATAATATCGATTGTAAGACAGAAGTTGAATTGTTGTTTTGTTTTATTTTGTTTTAAAGATAGTTGATGTGTATAATGACAAAAATTACTTTCCTTCCTTCCACTGATGAAATCTCAAATCTAGACCCCACCATACTATATCATTAAGCCAATCAACCATAATGGCCCTTTAAGAGAAATTAATGATTATAGGCATAATGATTACATTTAGGACTCATTAGTGATTATGGATGACATCTATATTGCCCTCCAAGGTTTTCAGAATATTTATTGGAACTCCAGAAGAGCCCTAAGGTGGAGACCACAGTCATTATTGGATCCATTGTAGATGTAAGGAAACCAGGCTTACAGTGGTTCATTGTAACAACAGCCAAGTAGCAGTGAAAGAATTTGCCCCCTCGTCTTCCTGGCAGGGGAGCGATTTCCCGGTATTTACTGAAAAAGTATTGAATCAAGAACTTCTTGACTCCAAATGGAGGGCTCTATCCATTAAGGCACACTGCCTCTCTTCAACCCACCCAGAGGTGCTAAACGTAATGTAGATGCTTCCTAAGTGTGTTTAGAGGGTTAGAATAAGTTTCACTTTCCAAATCTCACTTTAAAATGTACCATTTTATATCCTGATTCCTCTGGATTTCTTCAGATTGAGTTGGGATTCCATTGAGGCATGGATTGTGCCAGATGACCTCTGAAGTCCCTTCCAAATCTGAAATTCTATGATCAGTGGAGACGGGGAAACACGAGGCAAGACGTTTCTACATTTGATGACTTGTTTCATCAAGTGAGATTTTTGAAGGTCTCTTTATCTAATCCCTAGACAATGAAATTACCACAATTAATCTTTATACTAATAAACTGTTTCACTGCATATCTGTGAATGGCCTCGGGAACAATAATTAAATACTAAATTTGATGAACGATTTATGCTTTTCGGAAGCCAGTCATTAAAGCCAAGCAGTAGAGTTACCTGCCTCATTGTTTAACAAGATGTATTAGAATAAAAACATGAAACAGTAACCCTGGAGGAGAAATCATTATTCATAAAATATTAGATTTATAATTTTGTTTCCACACTGCACTTCTAAGCAAAAATTGTTCCCTTCCACCGCGGGGTGGGGAAGGAAGCTCATTATCACTCTCAATCTGCTTTCGATGGACAGTCTCTCGGTGTGGCAAAGAGTCATGAGGCATTTCAAAGAGGCAGATGACCTCATTATCCCAAACTTAGAGGAGGATATAATGACTCAGGAGATGAATGCATCGGGATTCATTTTCAGGGATTATCAACTTTAATTAACAGAAATTATCCAGCAGAACAAGCCACTGCCTAATGCATAAGAATGCACCTGGAAAAAAATTGAAAAATAAAAACAACCGACGTACCACTCGGGCTCAAAATGCCCACCCGGCAATATCGACACAATCGAGTCTTTAAAAAAAAAATCCGAATAGACAAAGCTATCAGGATTGACCTCCCTATTGACATTAACACAGACACGTCTGACGTTATAGTCTTATAAATTATATTCATTTTGGTTGGCTAAAAACAACTTATGAACTACTTGAGCTGTGCCATCCATTTTCATAATGGGCAAAAGAAATACATACATATATCCATAATTAACCTGGTCAGGGACACTGGCAGAAAAATTCTAGTCACATAACAAATGACCTTTCTTTGAATGGAAAAGCAGAACATGGTAACCTTTGCCCTCCCTTCAAGTGAGGCTTTCTTTTCTGGTCGATAGAAAGTGACATCAAAGAGCATGGGAGATTTAGAAAAAGAAGAAGACATAAAATTATTATTCATTCTTTGATCTCCTCGTTTCCTGATAATTATCAAGGAAGAGGGCACTGTTACTTTGTTCTCGTAACAAAGAGAAGCACTTACAAAGGTCGAGGAAGGCATGAATAAGTAACATAATGAGAAAAGAGAGGGAAGGGGGAAAAAATGGAGGGATGGCTTATTCCCACTGACCACTGGAGGAATGGCTGTTACATCCAAGACCAACAAAAGCCTGACCACATCAGGTAATGACTGTGCATCCCTCAAATTCAGTAACAATACTTTCTTTCTTTCTCTGAAATCAAAACTTCTGAGCTCTCAGCAAAAAAAAAGTTCTAGAAGCATGTGGGGCTGAATCATGAGTGCCAAAGTAGCTCAATGTGTTAATGATTTCATCATCCCCCTCACCTCCCCAGTAGAGACAAGGAAGCTTAATTTTAGTAAAGGTGATGACAAATGTTTCCATGGACATTTCAAATGGTGACCTGAAGCCCTCAGAGATTTTTAAGAATCCCCTTAATGGGGGCAGTTGGGTGGTTCAGTGGATTGAGAGTCAGACCCAGAGATTGGAGGTCCTGGGTTCAAATCTAAACCTCAGACACTTCCTAGCTGGATGACCATGGGCAAGTCACTTTACCTCCATTGCCTAGCCCTTACTACTCTTCTGTCTTTGAACCAATACCCCTTATTGATTTTAAGATGGAAGGTAAGGGTTTTACTAAAAAATAAAAGAATCCCCTTAAAATTGAGTTAGGGGATCAGCTAGGTTGCTCAATGGATTGAGAACCAGGTCTGGATATGAGAGGTCCTGGGTTTAAACCTGGCCACAACTTCTTCCTAGCTGTATGAACCTGGGCAAGTCTCTTAACCCCCATTCATTGCTTAGCTCTTACCACGCTTCTTTTTTCTTGTGACTCAATTCATGGTTTTATTGATTCTAAGACAGAAGGTAAGGCCTTAAAAACAAACTGAATGAGGTTACCTATTCAGGAAGCATGCTAGCTGTGAGATGATTCATTTCACCTAAGGAGGGATGGGAGAAGGAGGAGGTGGCCATGGGAGTGTTGAGTCAGCAACTAATTTAAGCTCTGTTTTCACTAAATGAAACTTTAATGAACTTCTTTACTTATTCTTGCTGGCATTTTTCAGGTTTTGAATTTTCCCCTCCATGAGCTCAGTTTAGTAAAAAACTTTTAGTTTTGGGAAAAGTTCTCTTCTTAAAAGAACTATTTCCCATGAATTCTAGCTTTAGGTACCAACTCAACCAACATCCATGCCTCTTCCCTCCCCATGATAGACAGTATGGCAAGGTGGATAGTTGATGGACTTAATGGACAGATGGACAACAACACTGAAGCTCTTTGACATTTCCTTTTCCAATGTAGTTTGTAGATGAGGAAACTGAGGCAAGCAGGTTACGGGATTTGCCCAGGTCACATAGTGAGTAAGACCTGAATTCAAATCCTGTCCCACATTTAGTGACTATATAACCATTGGCAACTTACTTTACTTTTCCTTGCCTCAGAGATGTGAATAATGCAAATTTTCAGATATGACTAATGATGACTATAAGACTCATCTGCCAAGGTGCTTAGATTACTATGGGCAAATTTCTTTGAAAACTATATATATATATATATATATATATAT
>NW_025375705.1:0-6904 GCF_016433145.1 Gracilinanus agilis
CATATATATATATATAATACTTTATCAACTTTAAAGGGGTATATAGATGTCAATAATTCTCATTATCACCTTCCCAAATCTGAAAAAAAGATTAAGGTCCCGTTTAGTTCCAATTCTTCATGAACCTCTCTAGCCAGTGGAGGATAAGAGGCAGAGTATGCTGAACCTTCCCCATGAAGTCATTGTGAGTCTGATAGTCAGTATAGAATCAGCATAGAACTTTAGCCATCTGGGCTTCCCACTCTCACACCTCCTAAAAGCATGAAGGGCCCAGAAGGGGAGATAGATGGACTAATGAATTCATTTTGCAGTTTTCTCCTACAATCCCTGGCATTCTTCCTTCATAGGCCTAGTTAAGGGAGAAATAGAATTTGAAGGGATACAAACTCTTGAGACAAAATGAACAATTTTAAAGTCAGAGGCATCCAAAAGAGTTGAAAAATATTTTGAATTTCCAGAAGGGTAGAAGATTTACTTTTAGAGATTTGCTCCATCTTCTTTGGTCCTTAGATGAACATGTAACTAAATAGTGTCTGAGAACATGGCGATATAAGCACTCCTCCTTTGCAATGTGCTGGATCTATTCTGTTGGGGTCTTTTTTGAGCTCCGTACCCTCTGGGTTACACAGTTCAGGGGGAAGATGAGGCATAGATACCCATTAGAGAATGTAATGATAGTGACCCTTAAGGGAATGTGTCTTTGGTCTGATTAGATGTTGAAGTGGGTCTAGGTTCCAGTATGATTTTTAATGAACCCTAGAAGGGTTTTTGCCAGCGTAATTCTAGATAGTCCAATTCAGATGATATTGGCTAGATCCTCCATTAATTGATCCATGAAAGCTGACATGTTCCAGAGGAGTTTACAAAAAAAAAATTAGCAATTATACAACCATTGGTTAAGAATTTCTGAATAGAAGGTACCATCGAATGCTGTGGAAACACACACACACACACACACACACACACACACACAGCCATAAAAGACTTGTATGAACTGATATAGGCAGCTAAATGGTGGATAGAGGGTAGTGCCCAAGATCAGGAAGATTTGCATTCAAATCCAACCTCAGACACTTATTAGCTGTGTGACTTATGACCTGAGCAAATCACTTCCTCCTGTTTCCCTCAGTTTCTTAATCTGTAAAATGAACTAAAGAAGGAAGTGACTTTGTATCTTTGCCAAGAAAACCCCAAAAGGGGATTTGAAGTCAGACAAATTTATTATTTTATTTAAGCAAGTTTTTTTCAATTAACAACTGTCAGAAAAGCAATTTTCCCAATGACCACAACAATGGAAAGGAAAACAACTATGAAAAACTTCAGAGTTCTAATTAATATGGTGACTAATCATGACTTCAGAAGACTGCTGATGAAACATACTTTCTGCCTATTGGCAGAGGAGTTATATACTAGAGGCCTAAGATAAAACAAAGCACTTTCAGATATGGTTGTGTTGATATGTTTTATTCTATCATACTTCTTAGAAAGTTGGTTTCTTTTGGTGGTTCAGAAAAATTAGTTGAGAGAGATAGAAAAGCAAGAGAAAAAATAAAAGAAAACCAATAAGGCATTAAAACTACAGCAGAAGGGGGCAATTAGGTGGTGTAGTAGATTGAGAGCCAGGCCTAGAGACAGGAGGTCCTAGATTCAAATATGACCTCAGATACTTCCTCGCTGTGTGACCCTGGGCAAGTCACTTAACCCTCGTCTAGCCCTGATTTCTCTTCTGCTTTGGAACCAATACACAGTATTGATTCTGAGATGAAAGGTAAGGATTTTTTAAAATACAGCAGAAAACAAAAAGATACTTCAAAAGTGGGGACACTACAATTTTGCTACTACTTTATTTAATATCATATACCTTTAAAAAACAAATCATGTTATAGAAGTTCCCCTGGTTCATCGATGCGCAATCTTTTTTGTTCTTGGTATATAAATATATATGTAGGGGCAGCTGGGTAGCTCAGTGGATTGAGAGTCAGGCCTAGAGACGGGAGGTCCTAGGTTCAAATCCAGCCTCAGACACTTCCCAGCTGTGTGACCTTGGGCAAGTCACTTGACCCCCATTGCCCACCCTTACCACTCTTCCACCTTGGAACCAATACACAGAAGTTAAGGGTTTAAAAAAATTTAAAAAAAAGAATAAAAAAGTATCTTCTACTTATTGATAGATTAATCAATAGCTATAAATATCAATATGATTAACTTTATGCTATATATAGTTATGTATTATTTGTTTTCTCCTCAATGTAATCTCATTGTGAACAGGGATTGTTTCATTCTTTGTATTTATGTTGATTTCTAGCACATAGTAGGCACTAAATGAACATTTGTTGATTGAATGGACAATTAATAACCTGAGTAGATTGTGTGCCATAAATGAAATTAAAAACTGCTGCCATAGATTAAACCTTCCTTTTTAGTTACCACTGATTTGGACTTGAACCTAGGAATCTACATTATTGTTTGTCAGGTGTACAGATCCAGATTAACTAGCTGGCTTATAAAGTTTCTTCCATCACTGAGATTCTATGATGTACCAAAGGTGAAGAAAAGGAAAATGTGGAATACATTTTAAAAAAAACTCTCATTGGTTCCCCTAGAAGGTAGGTAAAATGATATAGGTTGTACATGAACTATCATGTAATATGCACTTTCATGTTCATCATGTCGTAAAAGAATATACATATTGCTTTCACTAAAGAAAAATTCAATAAGTAATTAAAATGAGGAATGATGTGCTTCAGTCTGCATTTAGACACCATCTGTTCTTTCATTGAAAAACAAACAAAAAAAACCCTTTATATATTGTCTTGGAATTAATACCAAGTATTGGTTCCAATTGGGCAAGACAAGTAAGGGCTAGGCAATGAGGATTAAGTGACTTGCCCTAGGTCACATAGCTAGGAATTGTCCCAGGTCATATTTGAATCCAAGACCTCCCATCTCTAGCCCTGGCTCTTTATCCACTGAGCCACCTAATTGCCCCCATCAGTTCTTTCTTTAGTGGTGGACAGCCTTCTTCACCATGAGTCCCTTGTAGTGGGAAAGAGAATATGGATTTTAAAATGTCAGAAAATGATTTTAAAACATTTGTAATCTGGAAAAAATTATAAAATAAAAGATTATGTTGAGAAGAAAAGTAATGTACAACTATATAGCATAAAATTAATATTTACATATGTGGCTATTAACTCATCAATCTATCAGTCAGCAAGAATACACTTGAATATAATCCAACTACTCTTCCCTCTTCTCCCTTTTTATAAGCAGAATAAATTATAGGAACTTACTAGTAGGAGTCAGAGAAATGTAACCCCTATCAGTAGAATAAGAAAATTGTGGCTATAACTTGTTTGATGACATTTATGGTCTCCATTCAGCTCAGAATTATTCTAAGATGAAAAAGAAGCAAATTTAGGTTGGGCATCAGGTCCATTAGTGCCTGAGCCTATGTATGCTTTACCAATCTTTATGCCAGGGGCTACCTAAAGGTCACTAGGAAAAAAAATTAATGTATTACTCAGAACAATATTCTGAAAGGAATTCTTTCTCTCAGAGCTAGATTATATTTGGTTTCCCAGTGAAAGGCACAACACAGTCTTATTTCAAAGTTATTTAATAGATAATAGTATCTGCTGGCATAACTTGCCGAAAAATGACAGTGACGATGCATATATCCAACATGGACAATTCTGAAGAGGGGGGCGAACCATTTATTTTTTCTGTGCTAATTTCATACTCATAATAGAAAAGAAACATGGACTGCTCTTCTATAAGACTTTAGAGATTAGATTTATAATATAAATAATAAGCATAATATCATGCCATCAGATTCACAGAGATACTTCCAGTGGCATAATTTTTAAAGTATCTATTCTATCAAGTAATTAATAATTCTATAAATATTATAATATACAAACATATGACAGAAATCTATATGTATTTTTGTGTGTATATGTAACATACTATATTGATCCAAATATAGATGGAACCTAAATATAGGTCATGACCCTAAAATGAAATCTCTTTTTTAAATAAAATATGTATACTTTCTTTAAAAGAGCAAAATAACTATAGGAATATGATTTAAAATACTTCCTTTTATTTAAGAAGAGATGATCACAGATTTAAAGAGGAGAGGAGCCTCAAAGTCTGTCTTGTCCTCCCCCCACCATTTTCCATGTGTGTACACTGAAGCCCAACTAGGTTACATGGGTTTTCCAAGGTCACACATGTATTAGGCATCAGGCAAAGGCAGTTTAAAAAATTTATTTATTCAAAGTGCTATTTTTTTGGACTTTTCTTCCTGAGAGTATAATTACTGAGCACACACAGATCTTGTACCAATCAGATTTGAGGTTAAGTTGGAGCAATGATCAAACTCATACAGTATATATATCATCACCCTGAAGAAAAGCTCCTCTGACAGGGATCCAAGACAATACCAAAGGACTCATGACAGAAAAAGCAATCCAGAGTCATAGAAGGAACTGTCAGAGTATAAATGCAGATTGAACCATGCCATTTCTTGCTTTATTTCCTTCATGAGTTTTTTCTTACATGGGAGAAATATGATTTCTTTCATTACATGAGTAATATGAAAATTTCTATTTTATGGCAACACTAGAGTTAACTTATATCTGATTGTTTACCACCTCAGGAGGGAGGAGAATAGAAGGGAAGAAGATCATTTGGATTAAAAAAAAGTCAGAAAATAACTGTTAAAAAATTGTTTCTATATGTGATTGGAAAAAAGGAATAGAAAAGTCAACAAAATAAAATTGAATTTTAATGTTGATAAACATATCAAAAATGTTAATAAGGTAGTGAAAAACAAAAATATTAATTAAAAATAAAATTTAATAATATAACAATAAAATAAAATATTTTAATAATAAATTTAAAATAAAAAATTTGAAATTAATGTAATTAAGTTAAATGTTAACAATTAAGATTGCCTTATGTCCAGAAAAGAAAGTGAACTGAGGATCATGTTGGGAAAGGGTGGGGCAACCTGACTATTACATTGGTACCTTGAAATAAAGAGATAATAATAAGCATTTTAAGGGCCACCAACTGAATGAAATGCTTTCCAAATATTAGGTCATTTGACCCTCACAACTACTCTCGGAGATATGTGCTGTTTTATTTCCCATTTTACAGTTGAGGAAACTGAGGTTAAGTGACTTGCCTAGGATTAACATAGCTAGCAAATGTCTGTTGCTGGATTTGAGTTCATCTTCCTGATCCCAGGCTCAGTGCTTTCTAACCAGTGCTTTCTAACCACTGCACTACCTAGCTGACTCCATGAAATGTTAAAACACCAGAGAAAAGTCTCTAAAACACTGGGGTGAGTCCCCTTCAAAACATATATGACCAAAAATGGATAAAAATTGTATGGGAGAGGGTTCAGGGGGTTTGTGATCTGCTACCAAACAGATGGAACCACAGATCCATCTAAATATCTAACTACTGCCACCATTTCCTGCAAAAATACCTTGCTATGTTCCATTAGTTCTTCTGTGGGATAGAGAAAGAGACAGTGAGGCATAGCATGGTTGTCAGAATTAACTGGGCTAGATCTATTTGCACCCATTAGTGACACAAAATTCCTCTGTGGATGAAGGACTGGGCAACATTTCAAAACAGTATTATTTTTTAAAAGATGTATTACATTACCAAAAGGATTTGGTTAATTGATTTTGACAACTGCTTCTAATGATTTATGGTGGCTCATTACATGGGTTTTTAAAAATACTCCTAGATGTCATTGCTATTTCTAATCAATTACTGGGATGTTCGTGCAAAAGATTTTTGGAAATGCATATTCAATAAGCATTCCCTAAGTATCTACTCTATCTACTCTGCATAAGGCACAGGGCTAGGAACTAGGACACAAAGATGGAGGGGAGGCAGGCTCTCTTTTGAAGAATGTTACAGTCTAATGGGAGAAGGATACATACACAAATCAGTAGCATTCAGGAGAGATCTGGGAGGAGCACAAAGCTGAAATCCTTAAAAAATGCTGTGAGAAGTTTGAGGGAGGAGAGATCACTTTTACTTGTAAGAAAATTGCCAATTTCTAGTGAAATTCTTTACTCAATGATTCTTTCATCTGCCAATCTTGCCAGTGCTTGGCTACTACTAAAAGCACTCTATTTTGTTTTGTTTTGTTTTGTTTTTGGAGGAGCGGGGCGAAGGAGGAAACCACCAAGAAGAAATTACTTCATTCTTTCCCATTTTGTGGGGGGGAATAGCTGGTATTTGTGGTGTTGGCGCCGTCTTGTGGAATTTTTTGTGAATACACTTTGAAAATATGTGTATGTACTTATTTTTCATTTTCTGAGGCTGGCTTTCCCTACCTTATTCAGGATGGCAATGCACCATCTACTCATGGATTGGAACCCATTGCCAAACACAGGGTAGCTCTTGTTTGCCTTGTTACTTACTGCCCTTCGTCAGTTCACCTCTCATTATTTATCTTGGTGCACTAGCTTCCTCCTGGAAACTCACTATATTGGTGCCAGGCAGTATTTAGCTTTAGCACTTTATTGTAGCCCAGAACCCCAGAACCCCAGAGATCCATCAGCCTCAGCCTTCCTGGCAGCTTTAATCACATTGCCACCATGTCAGATTTACTTTAAGTTAGAAGCATATCTTTGGGGGCAATTGGGTAGTTCATTGGATTGAGAGCCAAGCCCAAAGCCTGAAGGTCCTGGCTTCAAAGCTAACCTCAGACAATTGCTAGCTGTATGATTCTGGGCAAGTCACTTAACCTTTATTGCCTAGTCCTTACCACTCTTCTGCCTTAGAGCCAATGTGCATTATTGATTTTGAAATGGAAGGTAAGTGGTGAAGAAGAAGAAGGAGAAAGAAGAAGAAGAAGAAGAAGAAGAAGAAG
>NW_025375706.1:0-5067 GCF_016433145.1 Gracilinanus agilis
GTCTCCAAATCAACCCCACCCGAATGAATTCTGACCCCTATATTTCTGGTCTTTCCCAATCATGCCCTACTTTGAAATATCTCTGGCCCGGAGGGAAAGCGAGATCCCTGAAGGGATCTGCAAAAGGACTGAACCTCAAAGCGGAGCTGCATTTTGGTTTGAGGATACATTCCTGGCCTCCCCCTCAGGAAAGACCGTTTCTCGGTGAGGGCTGGTTCCCTTCTCGCCTCTGCTTTGGGCCTCTCTCCGTGACTGCCCAGGGGGACCGCGGAGGGGCCGGGCCGCTCCGTGCCCTCTCCCGAGGGCCATACCCACCTCGTAGCCGGTGATGGCGATCTGGTGCATGGAGTCATTGACGGACTTGATGATGTCCAGGACGGTGGCCAGGGCCTCTTCCAGCTCCGCCGTGTCTTCTGAATTCTTGCTGCACTTCAGCATTTCCTGTGGGAACCAGAGAACCATGCGGGAAGTCAGCAGGCCCAGGTTAAGCCTGTTTCTTGTGAAAACAGCCCTGGTTCCTGGACAAGATGCTGACCAAGAACACGAGGCCCAGGCCCAGCGGGAGGGAGAGAGGCGGTCAACGTTTGCCTCTTTGCTGAGCCGTGGAGCTCACTTACACGCTGTG
The DNA here is from genome assembly GCF_016433145.1 of Gracilinanus agilis. Classification (NCBI taxonomy): domain Eukaryota; kingdom Metazoa; phylum Chordata; class Mammalia; order Didelphimorphia; family Didelphidae; genus Gracilinanus; species Gracilinanus agilis. Next base: position 626 of record NW_025375706.1, read on the forward strand.
TAGTGCTACTGGCAGGGAAGACAAAACCCTACCAAAATGGGCCTAGTTAATAGGAAAGCGATGGGGAATGTCCTTCCTACAAAGCAAAGAGCCCAGACTTATAAAGTATAAAGAAACAACGTCTTAAAACACTCTTTTCCTTCTTAAAGAGACAAGGCAAGGCATCCTGCCGGGGCTTAGGAGAGAAGCGCTGCTGTTGTTTTGGTGGTGAAGGCCTCAGGCCTTCCCAGAGAGGGCCTCGCTGCGGACAGGGCCCTGGAGGCCTCGATTCCGAGCAGGAAGGCCTTGGAGAGAGAGTCGGCCCACGCCCTCCTTCTTGGGGGAGGAAAGCGAGGCCCCCCCAGGTCGAGGGACGTGACAGAGCCGTGCAAAAATAAGCGGAGGCTCCTCTGCGAAGTCTCCCGACTCCAGGGCTGTCCATGTGCTTTCTGTGAGGGAGCCACATAGAGAAGCAGGCCGAGCACTGACGGTGGAGGCTCGAGTGCCCATCCGAGCTCGGCCTCTCACTAGGAGGAGACTCTGGGCAGACGGGGTGCTCAGCACGCCACCACTGTTAGGATCACGATCACCCTCTCTGGGCCTCTCTGTCAAACAAAGGGGCTGAGCGAGGTGCCCCCACTCTGGTCCTGGCACCCAGGGAGCCTCCCTTGGCTCAGCCTGGCCCAGGCGGGGCACCTCACCAGGGGGCAGCCTCTGGGGCATGCCTCGGCTCTGTGTTGGTGGTTTCTGAGGCCGTTTCTAGGGCAGCCGGTAGCAAACATTTGTTAGGATTTCCCAGTGCCGTTGGGGATGGACCAACGCCAACAAGTGCCCGAGGGGGCCAGCTCGCTGCCAAAGCCTGGCCTACACGCCCTGACTGGCACAGTGAGCGGGCAGGACCAGCGGCGTGGCCACCTGCGCAGAAGCATGCGTTCCCCTTTTATGGATTAGAAGACTGAGCACAAACTCGCCCGGGGGGCTCACAAAGAGTCAGGGACAAAGCGGGGCATCAAAACCCAGGCCTCTGACTCCAGATTTAGCACCTTGGCGTGAGTTCAAATCCAGACACTGACGCTTAGCCGCTGGGGCACCGTGGTGACGCGACCATTATGAGCCTTAGATGATTCTCAAAGGTTTACCTGCTAAGTCAAAGGGGCCGGTGCTGGTGGACGGGGTTCCACACCAGGAATTTCCCTGGCTAAAAGATCATAGACCCTTTGGGGTTCACATACGAGGCATCCCCAAATCCTTAGGGCAGTTTTAAATAGCTTCAGACTATTTCTAGTTTTAAGCTGTCTAAAACGGCACCAGGACTTCTGGGACATTTGTATGTTTCCAATTCATTCCAAGAATATTGTCATTTCTGGGGCATTTTTGATTCTTCCTAGGGAACAATGGAATAGAAATCTATAAAATGAGAGGGTTGGACTAATAAGAGGATCTCTAGGCTCCCTTCCAGTTCTAAATCTCACGGTCCTACGAATACTGGACATCAGAACTGCCCCAGAAAAATCTCCAGCATAGGGCAGCCATATAGAGTCTAATACAAAATGGCGGTCTCGTTGACATTACCTTTAAGAGCAGCTGGTACTTTGTGATTCTCTGGACTGGTTTTAAGAGGTAAGCATCCAGGGAGAGTTTGTGGTCCAGCTTGCGCTGACATTCCTTTAAAAAAAGAAGGAAAAGGAAAAAAGGAGAGAAGGGGGAGAGTTTAGACAAGTGGGGAGAGGTGGAGACCTTGACTCCTTGTACAGGGGCTGCTGAGTTGATCCGTTTTCATCATTTAATCATTCTGTTCTTCAGTGTTTGAAGCCAAGGGAAGGAAGTGGGAAATAAGGGAGAAGTGGGATGGCTGTTTCCACTGGAGACCTGAGAAGACAGGGTGGGGGGGTTGTCCCTAGACAAAGGCATTTTAGCAGAGGCCTGGCTCAGGTGAGAAAAATTTACACCTTCACGTGGGTGCTAGGAAACCTCATAGTGGAGAGTAGTTAGACCAGGTTTCAAAACACCTCCTATTGCCAAGGCAAAACTAGCTGATTTTGTTCCACAGCTACATTCCCTCCTCAGCTGAAGTTTCTTTCCATAGAAACTGAAAGGAATGCCTAAGTAATGACAGTGAGTCCAAGGTCAAATTTGTTTTTATCAAGGCTATATATCTCTTCTTCAAAATGCATTGGACCCTTTTAATTGAGTCAATCATATTGGCCCTAGGATCAAATTCCTTTGAGTAGATGACAAATTCTGGAATTCTTTAAATGGTAGAAATATTAATAATAACAATAAAGACATTGTGGAGTAGTAGTGGATAGAGAACTGGCCTCAAAGCCAATAAGACCTGAGTTCAAGTCCTCCCTTTGACACATACCAGCTGTGTGACCTGGGCAAGTCATTTATATGCTCAATGGACCAAAGGCATTTATTTTTCATCTTTACTACCAAGAGATTATTATTATCATCTACTATCTTTACTTTGTGTGTCATCTGAAAAAAAACTGACAAGCTACTTTTAATCAAATATGCCATATTGGCCCTGGGACAAGTCCCTGTGGGTGGTGGTGATGATGGTGATGATAATGGTGGTGAGGAGGAGAATGAGAAGGACCACAATAAAGTAGTATAGTGGATAGAGAGATGGTTTCAGACTTAGTCATGTCTCTGACACATACTGACTGTGACTCTGGACAAGTCACTTGCCCTCTTAATACTACAAATAACTTCCTACAATCTATAAATTGAGTAATAGTGGCTGCTCAACATTGGTAGCATTTTGGTATTAGGATTCTCCTATATCAGTAATTCCCAAAGTGGGCGCCATCGCCCCCTGGTGGATGCTGCAGCGATCCAGGAAGGCGGTGATGGCCACAGGCGCATTTATCTTTCCTATTAATTGCTATTAAAATTTAAAAAAATTAATTTCCAGGGGGCTAAGTAATATTTTTTCTGGAAAGGGGGCTCTAGGCCAAAAGTTTGGGAACCGCCATCCTATATCAATCCAATCACAGGCTTAGGCCAAACAAAAAAAGGCATTTTTTTTTTTTGCAAATGTATATAGTATCTTGAAAAGTATTTTTTCCTTCCTTTCTTCCTCCCTTTCTCCATTCCTTCCTTCCAGCCATCTGTCTGTCTGATATCTGTTTGATCTACCTTTCTGTATCTATCAATCTATTCTCTCCGTCTCTCTCTGTCTCTCTTCCTTTCCCTCTCTCTCTGTTTTCCCCTCCGTCTCTTTGTCTATCTGTCTATCTCTCTCTCAGACACACACTTCATTTAAATCTTACAACAACTCTGTGAGGGAGATTGTATAGTATTATTCTCCTCATTTTCCAGATGAGGATAGAGCCTCAAATAACTTGCCCAGGGTCACAGAGCTAGGATGTATTGGGAGGCCAGACTTGAATCCAGGAAGGGCTTCATGAGTTGGGGACCAGAGTTTGAGTCTCATTTACTACAGGAACAATGATGCTGGCTGGCTTAAGGCTCTCAGGGACGGTCTGAGCTCTACCTGAAAGAAGATGCTGTCGCCACATTGTCGCCAGAGTGTTTCAGACCGGGGCTTATTTTGGCAGTATTTTTCATAGACCTGAAGATCCTCTTTCTGAAAAGGAGGAAAAAGAAAACAACAGAAAAGATTTAGTAAATGTCTTTCAGAAAGTAGGAAGTTGGAAAGTCAGAATAGTTGATCAACAAATGTTTATTAATCACCTACTATGTGCCATGTGCTATTCTAGGCAGAAAAAAAATAATGAACCAATCCCTGCTGCCAGGGAGTATTTATTCTAAGCTGATGGTGTCAAAACAGAAACTGGGGGTGAAGGTGGGGGTCACTAAATCATGTATAAGGATCCCTGCAGAGAAAATCACATACTAACATTATTTATGTTTTATTTTTATTTATTTGGTTAAGTATTTCCCAATTACATTTTAATCTGGTTTGGGTCCTCTCTCAGGAGTGTTACAGACTACATGCACCTTGGGGTCCTGTCTGTGACCTCTGTTCTAGGCAATGATTTTAATTCCAGGCTAATCATTCTTTTCCTCTCCCAGATAATTTCTAGAAATGTAGGGAAGGAAAATATGAAAATCACTGAACATTTTAAGTTTTGCATGGTCTGGACTTCTTTCTATCACAAAAAATCCTTTCCCTCTCCTCCTTTCCCAACATGTAGGTTCTGGTCACTAAGTTTAGCCTCTGCAGATGACCCACAAACTGTTACTGTGCTTTCCTAACTCAGCCACAAGCAAAAAGCAACTTCTTTCCCCTTTCTCTCTCTCTGTTTCTCTGTCTCTGCTTCTCTCTTTCCCTTTCTCCTCTCTCTATCTATATCTGTCTCAATGTTTCCTCTCTCTCTCTTTCTCTCCCCCCATTCTCTCTCTTTCTCTCCCTCTCTCCCATCCCCTCTCTCTCTCTCCCATTTTCTCTTTCTCTCCCCCATTCTCTCTCTCTTCCTCATTCTCTCCCGTTC
>NW_025375707.1:0-8271 GCF_016433145.1 Gracilinanus agilis
TATATATATACATATATATATATAGACACACACTTTGTATATATTCCCTCTATTGTCTCTCATCTATTCACAGTTTTCAACACAATGCAAAAGACTCTTAAAATTAATACTTTCCACCTTAACCCATTCTATCTGTCTCTTTGTCACTCTCTATCTGTCTCTCTGTCTCTCTATCAATCTCTGTCGCTGTCTCTGTTGCTGTCTCTGTCTCTGTCTCTCTTCCCCTCCAAAACAGCATCTCTGTTATCTAAACATCTTTATTTGCATGCCTTTGGGGGCATTATAAACTTCAGAAACCCCAAACAAAATACTGTGCTAAGAGAAAAACTACTGGAGTTCATAGAGTCAGAAGATCTGGTTTCCAATGTCACTCTGATGTTTATTAGCCCAGTTACCCTGAGCAAGTCATTTAACCTTAACTCATCTTGATGCATTCTATAAAATGAGAGGGTTAGTTTTGATGACCTTAGATCCAACTCCAGGAATATAACCCTAAAATGTCCAGTACCTATAGCTCTAGACTCTTTTCTAACTTTCCTATTTCTATTCTTACCCTAATCTAGTTTTTCAAGTCTGAAAATTTGATGTCACTTTTTGGTCTTTTCATTCCCTTCACTGCTACATTAATCAGTTGTCAAACTATGTCATTCCCACCTCTTTTATATCAATGAGTTCTATACCCTTTTCTTCATTTCCATCATCAAAACCTTAATTCACACTCTCATTCATTCTAGACTGAATTAGTACAATAATCTCATTTGGGTCTGCCTGCCTTCAGGGTTCCTATTCTCAAATCTACCCTACACATGCTATCTGAATAATTATCTCTCTACAGAAATCTGACTAAGTCACTTCACAGCTAAAAATTAATTAATAAAAATTATTGCTACTCAATCACATTACAAATAAAGTCTAAACTAAATAACCTGATTCTTCAAGCTTACAATAATTTTCCCCTAATCTACCTACAGTGAGTTCCTACTCATATGAGGGCTTAAAGAACAAGCTTCATTATCACTTATCAGGGATGCCACAGAGTAGCAATAGCCAACGGCAGCTAGTGGATAGAGTACTGGGTCTGGAATAAGGAAGACTCATTTTCCTGAGTTCAAATCTGGCCTCAGATACTTATGAGCTATGTGACCCTGACCAAGTCACTTAACCTTATTTGCCTCAATTTCTACATCTGTAAAATAAGTTGGACAAAGAAATGACCAACCACTCTAGTATTTTTCCCAAGGAAACTCCCAATATGGTCATGAAGAGCTAGACACAATTGAACAACAACAAAGAGTCTAGAAATTCCTGCCTCAGCTTTTGAGGAGACTCTTTCTCTGGATCCTGTGTAAGCTTGCTGGGTGAGTGCCTTGGGCTATAGAGGAGGTTGCCCAATTCTGGGAAGATGGTGGCTTAGATGGAGCAAATCTTAAAACCTCCACACCCTTTCCACACTGAGATAGAAAACAAAGGGCTTCCAGAGGAAAGAAAACCAGGTCTAACAGCAGGACAGAGCAGAGGGACCCTACTGCTGGACAGCTTAGCAAAAACACTCCATCTTGTCCCCCCACTTCCTTTTTTTTTTCCTCTCAAGGTTTTAGCCTCAGGGCACATTAAGCAATGCAGACTAATCCAATCAATACAGGCTTAATCCCATCAATTGGACAGATTAGAAGTCTTCATAGGGAAGGGAAACTCCAAAACCCCTCCTCTATAGATTGCAGAGAAAGTAACTACAAACCTCCATTGCCAATATGGGAAGATCTTGCATCAAAGCTCATTAAATCCATCTGATTAAACTAGCAGAACAGAGAAGGAAAAAATATGAGTAAACAACAGAAAAAGAGAAAAATAATAATTGAAAAATTGACAGCTTCTTTCCAGGAAGCAAAAAAAGAGCAAATGAAATAGAAGAGGAGGAAGCTCCAGCAAATTTGACACAGGCTTTGGAAGATCTCAAAATTCAATTAACTCAAGAACTTTAGGAACTCAAAAAGCAATCAAGAGAGGCTGAAGACAATTTGAAAAAAGGAAATAAGTAAACTAAAACAAGAAAATAAAGTCCTAAAAGCGAAAATTGACCAGCTCAAAAATGAAGCAAAGAAGGCAAAAGAAAATCTACAAAGCCAGGGATGAAATTCAGTCTTTAAAAAATAGAACTCAACAACTAGAAGCAAATGACTTCACAAGGCAGCAAGAATATATAAAACGAAATTTAAAAAATGAAAAATTTGAGGAGAATATGAAACACCTCATTGATACAACCAAAGATCTGGAGAACAGATCTTGAAGAGACAATTTAAGAATTATTGGTTTACCAGAACATCATGACAAAAGAAAAAGTTTGGACATCATCCTACAGAAAAATTATCCAAGAAAACTGCCCTGATATTCTTGAACAAGAGGGAAAGGTGCAAATTGAAAGAATCCACAGATCACCTCCTACATTTAATCCACAACAGACAACTTCCAGGAATATTATAGCCAAATTAAAAAACTACCAGACCAAGAAAAAAATATTACAACTTAATTTGCTTTTTCTCTTCTCTATAACTTGGTGTCCTTCTCTCTCCCATCTCTTCCTAAAGAAATCCTGTCCATCATTCAAGAGCCATCTCAGAGACATCTATCTCCGTAGAGCATTCCCTAATTCCTCCAAGCAGAAATGTCTTCTTGTTCAGATCTCATATTACATTTTGCTTAAACTTCTACTGAGATGTATTCTGAGATTAGATGATAGTTATTTGTGAGCCTGTCTTTCCTCTTCAAGTAATTTATAAGTTTCTTGAGTGCTGCAACCATCTCTTATTCATTGTTTCATCCTGGTGGCTAGTATATTGTCCTAGAATCAGTTGGCATGTAATGCATGTTTATTGAATTTGTTTATTGAATTGTGGCCAATCACCTGTACCAGAAACTACAAGACTTGATCATTGATACCATTTTTTTGTTCTGGTTTCTAGATCTTTTAAAAAACATAATGCTTGTGAGAGCATAACCAACCTCAAGTTATCTCATGTAGGTCTCTAAGATGAGGCCAAACAATCAGCTAAGAATATCTAATGAGGGTGAGGAGAGAAGTCTTCTGGGAAAAAAAAACTATAGCAACAGTACCTGGTAGGTAGATCCTTGGGAATAGTTCCTTGGTATATTGTGGTCACTGATGCTGCATCTTTATGCTTTGACCATTTGGTCAAATTTGTAGCCTAGCAAATAAGAACTAAACTTACCCTTGTACCCAGAAAATGCCTCTGTGATACCACAATACCAACTATATAAATGGTTGAAATTGATGGAGTCTTTATAATTCACCTAGAATAATTTGTTACTTTCCTGGAGAATGGGACAGGGATGGATGTGGCAAGGGGAAGAGAAGGCACAATGTGCAAGCATCTCTCTACAAGACGAATTTAGTGATTTCTAAACAAGAAGATGAGCATCAAAAAAATCAGAAATGTTAATTCTGGACAACAGTTTAAGGCAAAGATGAGTGAATATGCTTTTAAATATGCCATGTGACATTTTATTTGCTAAAGCTATTGATTTTTCAATGACTACCCAATGACGACTCGAAATCACTTTGGGGACTAAAGTTCAGAAAGCTCAGAAATAGTAGCCGACCAGCTAATTAAAATAATGTGGCTTGATTCTTTGTGGTGGGAAAGAAGTCATTTCTAATATTTATTAAAAACATAATTACTTCCTATATGAAGCCATTTGTGCTGTATTCTTTAGTAAATGTTAAATAGGTTATCGTTAAAATTTTATATAGAATATATCCTAAAAATACTAGGAAAGTGTTACCCAGCTTCAGGGATTAGAAGTATAAAAACCTCAGATGGCTCCTGAGGTTTCTTTACCCCTGGGCTGGAGCAAAGTATGTAAGACCTAGAAATAGCTGGCATGGAAGATGGAGTATTAGAACAAAATAATGACTCTCACAAGGTTTGCATTAGACACGTCATTGCCATAACACTATTTGAAGCCTAACTTCATAACGGATACTCTTTAATTGCTCAAATTTCTCATATAGTTATTTGTCACATTGTAGTTTTTGGTCATTTGCTTTCAGTGTTGTCTATTTCTATGTTTTATAAAACAAAATAGAATTTCTAAAAAACAACAGAGACCAAAATAAATATTTCTGCATAAAAGAATAAAAAGGATACACATTCTTCTAGTCACACTTTAAATTTCTCCTCCTGTTTAGACCAAACAGGAAGTACCAAGAGGTCTCTAGTTCCATGAGAATTACATCAATAGTGTTAAACTCAAATAGAAATGGGGACCACTAATCTGTACACAAGAATTCCTAAAAGCTACATATTGACTTAGTTTTTTAATGTAACATAATCTAATTTTATCACTTTATTTTGTTAAATATCCCTCAATTACATTTTAATCCGGTTCAGGTCTCACTCAGAAGAGTTGTGGTCTGCATAGATGGCATGTTTAACACCTCTGGCCTACGTCCTTTGTATATCTGACTGAAAGATGGAGGAATGGCTTACGATCCTGGAATCTCAACCTAGTTTATGCACATGGGGTTCTCTCTCCACATGCTTATGATATAGTTCATTCCTTTGGGTACTTTTTCTAAGATCAGCCAATTATGCACAAAAATGCTCTGAAATCTTTATGAACTCCATAATGATTTGAGTAAAAAATTACAAAATAACTCCACATTATTCTTATCTTCATTAGTTTTGACTGAAGGACTCCTTCATTTTTCCTTAATATACTCCAACAAGAATGGTTGTTGTTCAGTTGTTTCAGTTTTGTCTGACCTTCCATGATCCCATTTGGAGTTTTGTTGGTAGAGATACTGGAGTGTTCTGCCATTTCCTTCTCCAGCTCATTTTACAGATGAAGAAACTGAAGTAAAAAGGATTAAGTGACTTGCCTAGTCACATAGTTAGTAAGTGTCTAAGGCCAGTTTTGAACTCAGGGAGAAGAGTCTACCTGCCTCCAGACTCAGTTTTTTATCTACTGAACTACCTAGTTGCCCCAACAAGAATTAGATGTTTGGAAATAAATATAAAATATTGAGTAAGTTCCAAGTATATCAATTCCCATATTTAATTCAGAATAGGAACATTATAAATGCTTATTTAATTAAGCAGAACTCAATTGGCAGTGGGAATTTTTTTTTAATTTTTTTTAAACCCTTTACTTCTGTGTATTGGCTCCTTGGTGGAAGAGTGGTAAGGGTGGGCAATGGGGGTCAAGTGACTTGCCCAGGGTCACACAGCTGGGAAGTGTCTGAGGCCAGATTTGAACTGAGGACCTCCCATTTCTAGGCCTGACTCTCAATCCACTGAGCTACCCAGCTGCCCCTAGTGGGAAATTTTTAAAAAAATTTTTGACCTATATTGATATTAAAAATTCTACCCTAAAGTTACAACTCTTTCTAGTGCTTTATTTCCATGTTTCTCTGCTTTACTAATCAATCATGACCCAAATTTTAGGCCAAGAAAGTTGGAGATTCACTTATGATCTGTATCTGTGTGCTTTGTGTAGATTCTCGAGCAGGGGTCGGCAACATATGGCTCTCGAGCCATATCTGGCTCTTTTGAGGGCCAGATATGGCTCTTTCTGCAGGAGCCATAAAGTCAATTTTTTTCAGGCACTGTTACAGGAGCGCCCACTGTGAGCACTGTATGGCTCTCACAAAATTACATTTTAAAAAATGTGGCATTTATGGCTCTCACGGCCAAAAAGGTTGCTGACCCCTGCTCTAGAGTATATGAAGAGAACATCTGCAGAGAGTATATGCAAACACATTTAATAAGCAGGAGGAGTGAGACTGTGAAGGGAGGAAAAAATCGTTTTTACCCTAATAAATACCCTATCTAATAAAATTCAATTGTAGGTGCAAACACTGAAAAAATGCCCAAAAGTTAAATGGATTTTTTATTTTTCATTACCTCTTTTGACTAAGCATGAAATTTTTTCTTAAGGAAAAAACAGAGTTTGATAGAAAGAAAATATGAACCTGGGCTTTATGAAAGGTAACATAGAAACAAATGTGCTGACACCAAGGATAGGAGTATAAATGTGGAGAAAATCAACCCCCCAAAATGTCGATTTATGATATTGTACAAAGGAAGATAGAAGTGAGATGAGTTGAATGGGAAGTATCACAAAGTAGAACATTATATACTAACTAATTTTCCAAGAGTATCTCATGCAAAGAACTTGGGACCCCCAAAATACATTTTCTATAAAGACTTTATACTAATGGGTTTGGGATGGAGTATAATGGAAAGAGCTTTAAGAATGTGAAGATCTAGGTTTAAATTCTGGGTCTGCCATTTATCAGTTCTACATGAGAAAATTACTTAAGAAATTAAAAAACATATCTTAATCTTCTCCAACTTCAACTTTTGCATCTATAAAATGGCAATAATTTGTCCTTTCTATCTATTAGGCTTGTATTTAAAAGTGTTTTTGTAAAGGTCTATATCAATTGAAGTTATTTTTGCATTTTGTTGTCATTTTTGTTTTATGTTATCAAGTTTAGAGGTCCTACACATCTGCTCAGGTTCTACAAATCTAAAGAAAAGGTCCAGTGATACTATAGCTATCACAATAGGTACTTTATTGCCACCAGCTCTCCTTACTTCATTGTGAGTCTGAGAGTCAGAGTAGAAGCCCATAATATGTTGGGCAGGAGATAGAATGGAACAATCATGACTTCCACAGTTTCCTGAATGTGTTCCATATTTTATTCTTCCAGCGGCAGTAACTTTTCCAATATAATGAAGTCCCTCTTCATCTTTTGGTCCCTGTCCTTCAATCTTTGTTAAAGACACATTTCAAAATAGCGGTGCATTTAGTTTAAGTTTGGGTTTCTGTGGGTTTAGTTCTGTTTAAAAAGGGATTAGCATAGGATCCCGGCTTTAGAAGAAGTCACCATTAGAGATCACCTAGTAATCATATAGCCCTTTTATTTTACACATGAGGAAAATGACACCCAGAAAAATTAAGACTAGCTCAAAGTCACACAAATAGCAAGCTACAAAGTCAGAGTTTGGTACTTAACTGCTTTGATTCCAAACCCAGTGCTCTTTCAATGACAACCACATTGAATATTATAATAATCCTTTATCAAAGCCTACTGTGTACAGATAAATCATTTATATAATTTTAAGGGCTCAAGTTGCTTACATTTTAGGTGAGGGATAAAATACCAATATAGATAACTTGCCATCTTTCCAGAAAGTCTAGGGATGGAGGCATATGATGGTTTTACACTAAAACCAATTTAGCAATTAAAAACATTTGAATAAGAAAGGTTATATTTTGTTTTGTTTCCCCCTAATACAAAACTCTATACTGATTCTATTTAGAATACTGGGTTACCTTCATTCTATTTTTTTCTTTTTAATTCTTACCTTCCATCTTAGAATCAATATTGTAGATTGGTTCAAAAGCAGAAGAATGGATAAGGGCTATGCAATGGGGTTACATGACTTGGCCAGGGGCACATAGCTAGGAAGTATCCACTTAGCTGCCCCCCACCTTCATTCCTCATTTCCCAGGATCCACATATTAAATGATTGCTCAATCAGTTCAAACTTCCAAAAAGAAATTTTTATCATTAGTAGTTTTGACATATGATATTCAAGATTCAAAGAACTAAAGAAGGCTCTACATTTTCCTATCAGAAATGTATAGAGAAAATAATGATAATAATGATTATAAAAAGCAATTATATAATGCTTTAATATTTGCAAAATACTTTACAAATATGGTCTCATTTTACCCTAAAAATAATCCTCAGAAGTAGGTGCTATGATTTTCCTCATTTTGCAGATAAGGAAACTGAAATAGACCAAGATTAAGTGATTTATTCAGGGTCACACATTCTAGTATGTTCGAAAGAGGATTTTATTCAGGTCTTCCTAACTCTAGGTCCATTGATTTATCCACTATTTAACCTAGGTACCTCTAATTTTATTGAATAATATTTTTCAACAAACCTACTGATGTGGAAAAAGTAATTTGGGCATTTTCTGTCTATATTAACAATTTTGTGAGAATGATTTCCTTATTTTCTTTCTTTCTACTCTCATGAAATTCAACAAACAAGGAAGTGTTCCAAAATCTCCTACCCATCCACCTATCCTAGGTGTATCATCCTTGCAAATTTAAATATTCCCACCCAATTGCCGTTAGAGACCTTCACAATTTTATTCAATTAAACAAACATTTATTGAGAAATAAAAGAAAAGGAACAGGAGAGCTGGCTAGTTAACTATGTCCCAACCA
>NW_025375708.1:0-3751 GCF_016433145.1 Gracilinanus agilis
GGAGGAGGAGGAGGAGAGAAACAGGAAGAGGAAAGAGGAGAAAGAGGAGGAGAAAAAGGGAAGAGGAAAGAAGAACAAGAAGGAGGAAGGAGAAAGAAAAGAAGCTCCCTTGTAATCAACTACATATACTATAGGAGTTTGTAAAGTACCAAACAGGAATTATTCTGTTTATTCCTAAGAAAGCAATACCTAGGAATTTTTGTACCCAGAGTAATTACCATGTCCCACCCAAAACCCCTCACCTGAGAAGGTAAGTCTGAATACTGAATAACCATTAGAGTCATTTGAAGGAGGGGGAATCTCCCACCCAGGAATACCAGGTTGAAGCTACAGTTGTAGAGACCTCTATAAGATTTCAGTGGGGAGGACGATTAGGACAAGGCAAAGGAATGGCTTTCTAACTATAGCCTAAACTCTTTTGTCTCTACTCTGCTGAAAGATTGCAAATATTGTCAGTACTCCCTAAACTTGGAACCAGTGGGCAAAGCCCTTCTTTGATTCCAAGGAAGGTATTTTACAAACAGTTTCCCAGGTGCAAAAAGGAGGACAGAGCCCATTATCACTTATATAATTCATAGTAAGAAGGGAGCAAGAGTGTGAGCAGGGCCATAGTTTCAGTCAACTTTATTCACTGTGGTATTTACTTCCTGGGTGATTTTCTTGAACCACAGGCTTTGCTGCCAAAGAATTTTAAATTTTAGTTTACTTAATGAAAGGTGGAAAACAAAACCAAGTACAGTCATCTCTTTTTAACACACGTTGGATATGTCCTTCACTCTCATACACACAATGTTTCCTTTGCTGAAACAATGGCCATTCATCATTTCTTGACTCACAGATCCTCCTCCCAGGCTGTTTTTAAGACCACTCCTTAAGCTACATTGCATATTGGGTTGTTGCCTCTCAAAAGGATTACCTCTAAGCTGGTTTTCCCTGGCTTTTAGCACTTTACTAGTGAATGCATCCATTCTTCCTTTTGCAGTAGAGTACAAGAAAAGTTCAATGTATCTGTGCTGCATGTAGGTTTTCTCCTTCACCATAGCAGCCACTGCATCCTCATGTGTCACAAAGTCAACATCGGCCTCTCCAGTTGCCTTCCCATCTTCCCCAATTTCAATATGTACTCGCAAGGGGCAGAGTGGTGAAAAGAAATGGTAAATGTCATTCACTGTTGCTTTATAAGGCAGTCCTCTCATGTGTACCCAGTGGTGGCAAGTTGCATTATGAAATATGAAATCCCCAAATCTATTATTAGGTATTCTTCTGGTACTGATGTTGAAATCGATGCTGGGGTCATCATTGGATCTATTCTTGCAAACGTAGCTTCCATTCAGCCTCTCAAAGACTCTAGGTCTCATTCCCTTATCAGAACCTTCTCCACTTAGGGTTTTAAGCCTCAATTCAGGACCTTGCCTGTCATAAGGACTTAGTCTCTGCTTGACCACAAATGCCCGAAAGGGTCCCCAATGAGTAGGCATGGGTATTGAACCATTCTTGAGGTTTTCCAAATAGCGAGGCTCTGGTCTTCCCTTGTGTTTCCTTATAGCTATTTCTGCTGCTTCCTGGGAAGCAAATTGCACCAAAGCAGTCCCTGTGCTCTTCCCTTGAAAGTCCACTGGAAGTATTATTCCACTAGGCACTGTTTCTAACCCTGAAAAGAAATGCCTAATGGTCTCCTTGTTACAACCAAAGGGGAGCCCTCGAATACAGAGAAGGCCACCATTAGCAATTAGGGATCCATCAGGACTGGCCCGATTAAAAACCTGAATCATTTCAATGTTGTTCCAGGAAAATCCTTCATTGTACCCGGGGCCAATCCACTGACTCTGTTTCTTCATTTCCAGCTGAGGTGTATCATCTGATTTAAGATCTGCGAAGGCTTTACTTACTGAGTCTATGTGTACTTTTGGAGAGAAGTGAGCCTATACAAGTCTTCCTTGAATTTGGTGTTTGGAGAAGCCGCTCTCAATACTGTTCAGATTGTCTTTGTATCTTCACTATGTTCCAGTTGCTGCTACAAATGCTCAGGAGCATTTAATCAAAAAGATTTGGGCTGATGTGGTAAAGTTTTCTAGATAATTTTCGTTTACAAATACAGAGACCTACAAGATATCTTTGGCATTTGTCACTGGAATTTTTCCATAGCAGAAGAATGAATTTTTTATATTTTCATATTATAGACTTTTGTTTTACTCTAAATACTATTTTTAAGCCAGTGAAACGCTACACCTTCTACTAACACCTCAGTTTAAATGCCAAAACAAAATACAGGAAAACTAAGCCTTAGATCTTGTTTCAATGAGTTAATGTGACATCATAAACCAAAAGGACTCTGTTTGGGTACTATGGTTACAAGTAGGCTAGGAATAGTTAGACTGAAATGACATCACAAGATATCTTACTATGTAGACTCATAACATCCTACAGAAGAGGAAAAGCAAAACATTTATCCCTTCAATGCCCACATTTCAAGAAATTTCATTGTTTGCCATGTGTGTTACATTATATGACATACTTCCCTCTTTAGCTCTTCAGAGAACATGTGACAGTTTTCTTAAACATCTTTTAAGAGTTTCTTTTATCTTTTTTGTTTAATTGTTCTTTTTAATATGATAAATTTGTTTAACCATTATATTGCTGATATGTTTATATCCCTGCTAAAATGTAGGAGAGGATCCAAAAGAAAATACCTGTGATGGAGCAACAGGAAGGAAAATGAGGGAGGGAGAGAGACTCACAGAGGAAGAGATTTACAACTGTGGTATTTTTTTTTTTTTTTTTTGCCATATAAGTCCTCAGGTTGGGGGCTCAGACTTGTAAGAAAAAGAATAATTGTTTGATTTAAAAAAAACTCATTACCGTCTATCTTAGAATCAATACTATGTATTAGTTCCAAGGCAAAAGAATGGGCTAGACCAGTGATGGGCAAACTACGGCCAGCAGGCCAGACGTGGCCTCCTGAAATGTTCTATATGGCTGTGCGACGTTATTCCTGATCTGAGGAATACAAGTAGGATACAATACAATGAAACTTCGAAAGAGTTGCCTTAGAAACAGACTGACAGATGAGCATTTCCTTTTCTTCGGTCCCCTCTTTAAAAAGTTTGTTCATCACTGGGTTAGGCAATGGGAGTTAAGTAACTTGCTCAGGGATCACACAGCTAGGGGAATCTAAGGTCAGATTTGAACCTAGGACCCTCCTGTCTTTAGGTTTGGCTTTCAAACCACTGAGCCACCTAACTACTTCCAAATGACATCTTTAATTCTGATTCTTCATATTTACTTGTTAGTGTATTAGCAACCCACCATTAGCCTCCCCATTATTACCTAAAAACGTTAAAAGAACTTTGACCCACCAATTTGCTCCCTGTCTACACATCTAGCCTTTTCATCCTTAGAGTCAGAAAGTTGGAGGAAGGCATTTGGGGAATGCCAAGAACATGTGAAAAAGCTATGCTTCATTTTTGAAAGAAGAAACATTATTAATAACTATGCAAAAAAGGTTTTCAACTTTTTTAATAAAAAGAAAGTAAATTAGAACTATTTGGAGGTAGGGGGAAAGAGAGAACAGCTAAGTGGCCTCAGATACTTCCTAGCTGTGTGACCCTGAGCAAGTCACTTAGCCCCCATTACCTATCCTTTACTGCTTTTCTGCCTTGGTACCAAAAACCAGTACTGATTTGAAAACAGAAGATAAAGATTACAAAAAAAATTTTAACTATTCTGATATACTATAAATTAAATTTACTTA
>NW_025375709.1:0-6181 GCF_016433145.1 Gracilinanus agilis
ACTGTGGAAGCAGCTCCCTGAGACTTGTAAAGGAGCCTCCGGCAGAGGATCAAGCAAGGGGGTCCACAAGGGGGCTTGACCTTGAGAACAACCAGACCTGAGACCTCAGGAGCCGAAAGACAGCAGACAGATCCTGAGCGTGAGGATAAAACTGAGAACAGGCTGGGCTAATGAAGGCAACCCAGAATCAGGAAGGCCAAAAGAGAAAGATTAACAACAAGAAGAAGAAATCTTTAACACTCGACAACTTTTACAAAGAAAATCCAGACAACCGAGCAAACAGAAGAGGAGAACAAACAAGCATCCGCACCCTCCCAAAATAATGAAAACTGGTCACAAGCTCTTGAAGAGTTAAAATTTGAGATGATGAAAAAGTTGGAAAAGATTTGGCTAGAGAAATGGGAAATAGCTCAAAAGGAAATCAGGCAAGAAAATAACAGTTTAGAAGGCAGAATTTTGCAATTGGAAAGTGAGGCTCAGAAATCAAATAAACTGATAAGCAAATTGAACACCAGAAATGACCAGATTGAAAAGGAAAACCAAAAGATTATAGCCGAAAACCAGTCCCTAAAGGTAAGAATTGAGCAATTAGAAGCCAATGATCTCACAAGACAGCAAGAACAAATAAAACAAAGTCAAAAAAATGATAAAATAGAAGGAAACAAGAAATATCTCAATGAGAAAGTGACAGTCCAAGAAAACCGGTCTAGAAGAGACAATTTGAGAATCATTGGTCTTCCTGAAAAAGCAGAAATTAATAGAAATTTGGACTCGATACTAAAAGAAATTATTCAGCAAACTTGCCCTGAAGTTCTACAAAAAGAGGGCAATATAGACATTGAAAGGATCGGTAGATCACCCTCTACACTAGACCAAGAAAGGACAACGCCAAGGAATATAATAGCAAAATTCAAGAGCTTCCAAGTAAAAGAAAAAAATCTTACAAGAAGCCAGAAATAGACAATTCAAATATCAAGGAGAACCAATCAGGATCACGCAGGATCTGGCAGCCTCCATGCTAAAAGACGGCAAGGCTTGGAATATGATATTCAGAAAGGCAAGAGAGCTGGGCCTTCAACCATGGATCAACTACCCATCAAAACTGACTATATACTTCCAGGGGAAAGTATGGGCATTCAACAAAATTTGAATATTTCCAAGTATTTGCACAGAAAAGACCGGGACTAAATGGAAAGTTTGATATCCAACCACAAAAATCAAGAGAAACATGAAAAGATAAATAAGAAACAGAAGGGAAAGAAAGAAAACTCATAATTTTAAAATTTGTAAGATCTAATTATCTGTATTCCTATGTGGAGAAATGCTATGTATAATTCTCTGTAGTGAACTCTATTCACTATTATAGAATTAACTATTACAGTAATCAGAAGAATAATTCATAGTGAGAGGACAGGATACTAAATGGTCTAAGATGACATGGGGGGTGGGAAACAGGGGGGTGAATAGTAGGGGACAACAAGAGAAAGTTGAGTGAATAAGAAAAATGGGATATTCTATTATGCACAAAGAGGGAATGGGAAGGGAAGGGGACAAATACTATTATAAGAAGGAGAGGAAGAGAGCATTAAGAAGTATTTTAAACCTTACTCTCAGTGTAATCAACCCAGAGAGGGAAGAGTAGCTATATTATGCATTGGGATATAAAACTCTATCTAACCCTACTGAGAAAGTCAGAAGGGATAAACGAAGTGGAGCAGGATAGAGGGGAGGTCAAAAAAGGGAAGGGAGAAGAAGGGGGAGGGAATTTATTAGACCTTTAAAAATAAAAGAAGGGAATAATAAGGGAGGGGGTAGAAAGGGAAGTTATTCAAAGGAGAGGATAAGGGTTAGTGGCTTAAAGCAAAATACTGGTTTAAAAGGAAATAGTGTAAGAAGAAGGGATAGAATTAGGGGAGGACACCAAAATGTCGGCGAATACACAACTGATAATTATAACTCTGAATGTGAATGGGATGAACTCACTCATAAAACAGAAGCAAATAGCAGAGTGGATTAGAAACCAAAACCCTACCATATGTTGTCTACAAGAAACACATATGAGGCAGGTGGACGTACACAAGTTTAAGATTAAGGGCTTGAGCAAAATCTTTTGGGCGTCAAATGAGAAAAAGAAAGCAGGAGTGGCAACTGTGATTTCTGACAAAGCCAAAGTAAAAATAGATATGATTAAAAAAGACAGGGAAGGTCATTATATCCTGATTAAAGGCAGTATAATCAATAAGGAAATAACACTGCTCAATATGTATGCACCAAGTGGCATAGCATCCAAATTCATAAAGGAGAAACTGGCAGAGCTCAAGAAGGAAATAGATAGTAAAACCATACTAGTGGGAGATCTAAATATTCCTCTTTCAGATCTAGATAAATCAAACCAAAAAATAAATAAGAAAGAGGTAAGAGAGGTGAATGAAGTCCTAGAAAAATTAGATTTAATTGATATGTGGAGAAAAATAAATAGGGACAAAAAGGAATACACCGTCTTTCAGCTGCACATGGTACATTCACAAAGATTGACCATGTAATAGGGCATAGAAACATTGCAAACAAAAGCAAAAGAACAGAAATAATAAATGTAAACTTCTCAGATCATAATGCAATAAAAATAATAATTAGTAAGGGAATCTGGACAGGCAAATCAAAAACTAATTGGAAATTAAATAATATGATTCTCCAAAACCAATTTCTCAAAGAAGAAATCATAGAAACAATCAACAATTTCATTGAAGAGAATGACGATGATGAGGCATCCTACCAAACTGTGGGATACGGCCAAGGCAGTACTCAGGGGGAAAGTTATATCATTGAATGCATATATTAACAAATTAAGGAGGGCAGAGATTCATGAATTGGGCATGCAACTCAAAAAATTAGAAAGCGAGCAAATTAAAAATCCCCAGATGAAAACTAAATTAGAAATACTAAAAATCAAGGGAGAAATTAATAAAATCAAAAGTAAAAGAACTATTGAATTAATAAATAAGACTAGAAGCAGGTATTTTGAAAAAACAGATAAAATAGACAAAGTACTGGTCAATCTAATAAAAAAAGAAAAGAAGAAAACCAAATTGACAGTATCAAAGATGAAAAGGGAGACCTCACCTCTAATGAAGGGGAAATTAAGGCAATCATTAAAAACTATTTCTCCCAATTATATGGCAATAAATATAGCAATCTAGGAGATATGGATGAATATTTACAAAAATATAAATTGCCTAGATTAACAGCAGAAGAAATAGAATACCTAAATAACCCTATATCAGAAAAAAAAATTGAACAAGCCATCAAAGAACTCCCTAAGAAAAAATTGCCAGGGCCTGATGGATTCACAAGTGAATTCTATCAGACATTCAAAGAGCACCTAATCCCAATACTATACAAATTATTTGATACGATAAGTAAAGAAGGAGTCCTAACAAATTCCTTTTATGACACAAATATGGTACTGATTCCAAAGCCAGGGAGATCAAAAACAGAGAAAGAAAACTACAGACCAATCTCCCTAATGAACATAGATGTAAAAATCTTAAATAGAATATTAGCAAAGAGACTCCAGCAAGTAATTAAGAATATCATCCACCATGATCAGGTGGGATTTATACCTGGAATGCAAGGATGGTTCAACATTAGGAAAACTATCCACATAATTGACCATATCAACAGTCTTACAAACAAAAATCACATGATTATCTCAATGGATGCTGAAAAAGCCTTTGACAAAATACAGCATCCATTCCTATTGAAAACACTGAAAAGTATAGGAATAGAAGGACCTTTCCTAAAAATAATAAATAGTATATACCTAAAACCATCCACAAACATCATATGCAATTGGGATAAATTAGAAGCCTTCCCAATAAGATCAGGAGTGAAACAAGGATGCCCATTATCCCCTTTATTATTCAACATAGTACTAGAAACACTAGCAGTAGCACTTAGAGAAGAAAAAGAAATTGAAGGTATCAAAATAGGCCATGAGGAGCACTTTGGAGTTCCGGGTTAAGATGGCGGCAGAGTAAAAAGCAGCTCTTAACCTCTCCTGATCACAACATACAAGACTCCTCAAGGGGACATAAAAACAAGTCCAGACAAAAGGAGGAATCCCACAACAGTTTGCAGTGTGGAAGGTACGTGGAATCGGGACATTTCCATGCTATAAAGGGGTGAAACAGCTCTCACTAAATCACAGGCTGAGCAACCACCCCATCCCCAACCCCTCCACACACACCACCTATAGCACCAAAGCCAGCTAAAAAGAAATAGAGCAAGTTTGGGGCACCCATTGAGTCATTGGCAGCTCCAGGGCCTGTTCCTGAGAGCAGCAAGACTTAGGACCCCAAAAAGCTAAAGAACGCGCATGGACTCTGAGGGAGGACGCAGAGTGCAAGTGCGGGCGGAGGCGCGGGTGGAGGCAGACGCAACTGCGAGCTAAGGCTCTGAAACCCAGAGTGGGGTACCAGTGCAGACAGGTATAGGACTGTGGAAGCAGTTCCCTGAGACTTGTAAAGAAACCTCTGGCAGAGGATCAAGCAAGGGGGTCCACCAGGGGGCTTGACCTTGGAAAAAACCAGACCTCAGACCTCAGGAGCCAAAAGACTGCAGATAGGCGCTGAGCGTGAGGATAAAGCTGAGAAACTGCTGGGCTAATGATGGCTACCCAGACTCAGGAAGTTCAGAAGACAAAGATTAACAACAAGAAAGAGAAGTCTTTAACACTCGACAACTTTTACACAGGGAAAATCCAGACAACTGAGCAAACAGAGGAGGAGAACAAACAAGCATCTGGACCCTCCTCAAATAAGAAAAACGGGTCACAAGCTATGGAAGAGTTCAAAACTGAGATTTTGAGGAAGATGGAAGAGATCTAGCAAGAAAATAACAGCTTAAAAGGTAGAATCTTATCTGTATTCCTATGTAGAGAAATGTTATGTATAATTCTCTGTAGTGAACTCTATTCACTATTATAGTATTCACTATTATAGTAATCAGAAGAATAATTCACAAGGAGAGGGTGGAACACTAAATAATCTAAGATGACATGGGGGATGGGAAAGAGGGGGTGAATAGTAGGGGACACCAAGAGAAACTTGAGTGAATAAGAAAAATAGGATATTCTATTACACACAAAGAGGGCATGGGAAGGAGAGGGGACAAATACTATTATAAGAAGGAGAGGAAGAGAGCATTAAGAGGTAATAATCAAACCTTACTCTCAGTGTAATCAACCTGGAAAGGGAAGAGTAGCTATACTATCCATTGAGACATAAAACTCTTATCTAACCCTTCTGAGAAAGTCAGAAGGGATAAACCAAGGGGAGCATGGGAGTGGGGAGGTTAAAAAAAAAGGGAGGGGAGAAGAAGGGGGAGGGAATTCATAAGGCCTTTAAAAACAAAAAGAGGGGAAAAATAAGGGAGAGGGTAGAAAGGGAAGTTAATCAAGGGAGGGATAAGGGATAGAGCCTTAATAGCAAACCACTGGTTTAAAAGGAAATAGTATAAGAAAAAGGGTTAGGAATAGGGGAGGATACGAAAATGTCAGCAAATGCACAACTGATGATTATAACTCTGAATGTAAATGGGATGAACTCCCTCATAAAACAGAAGCAAATAGCAGAGTGGATAAGAAACCAAAATCCTACCATATGTTGTCTACAAGAAACACATATGAGGTGGGTGGACATACACAAGTTTAAGGTTCAGAGCGTGAGCAAAATCTTTTAGGCGTCAAATGAGAAAAAGAAGGCAGGAGTGGCAACTGTGATTTCTGACAAAGCCAAAGTAAAAATAGAGATGACTAAAAAAGACAGGGAAGGTCATTACATCCTGATTAAAGGCAGTATAAACAATAAGGATATAACACTGCTCAATATGTATGCACCAAGTGGCATAGCATCCAAATTCATAAAGGAGAAACTAGCAGAACTCAAGAAGGAAATAGATAGTAAAACCATACTAGTGGGAGATCTAAATATTCCTCTTTCAGATCTAGATAAATCAAACCGAAAAATAAATAAGAAAGAGGTAAGAGAGGTAAGATTCACAAAGATTGACTATATTATAGGGCATAGAATCATTGCAAACAAATGCAAAAGAGCAGAAATAATAAATGTAACCTTCTCAGATCATAATGCAATAAAAATAATAATTAGTAAGGGCACCTGGA
>NW_025375710.1:0-1646 GCF_016433145.1 Gracilinanus agilis
ACCCTTCCTAAAAATAATAAACAATATATACCTAAAACCATCAACAAGCATTATATGCAATGGGGATAAATTAGAAGCCTTCCCAATAAGATCAGGAAAAAAAAAAAAAAGCCCATTATCACCTCTATTATTCAACATAGTACTAGAAACACTAGCAATAGCAATTAGAGAAGAAAAAGAAATTGAAGGTATCAAAATAGGCAATGAGGAGACTAAGCTATCACTCTTTGCAGATGATATGTCGCTAAAACACATCTATCCTAGAGAATCAACTAAGAAGCTTGTAGAAATAATCAACTTTAGCAAAGTTGCAGGATACAAAATAAACACACATAAATCATCAGCATTTCTATACATTTCTGACACATTAGAGCAGTAAGAGGTAGAAAGAGCAACACCATTTAAAATAACCTTGGATAATATAAAATACTTGGGAATCTATCTACCAAAACAAACACAGCAATTATATGAAAACAACTACAAAACACTTTCCAAACAAATAAAACTGGATCTAAACAATTGGAAAGCTATTTATTGCTCATGGGTAGGACGAGCTAACATAATAAAAATGACAATTCTACCCAAATTAATTTACCTATTTAGTGCCATACCTATCAAACTACCAAAAAACTTCTTTACTGGATTAGAAAAAACTATAACAAATTTCATTTTGAATAACAAAAGATCAAAAACATCAAGGGAAATAATGAAAAAAAAATGTGAAGGAAGGTGGCCTAGCAGTACCAGATATTAAACTATACTATAAAGCAGCAGTCATCAAAACAATATGGTACTTTCTCAGAGACAGAAGGGAGTGTCAGTGGAATAGACTTGGGGTAAATGACATCAGCAAGACAGTGTATGATAAACCCAAAGAGCCCAACTTTTGGGACATGAATCCACTATTTGAAAAAAACTGCTGGGAAATTTGGAAAACAATATGAGAGAGATTAGGTCTAGATCAACATCTCACACTCTACACCAAGATAAATTCAGAATGGGTGAATGACTTGAATATAAAGAGGGAAACTATAAGTTTAGTGAATACAGAACAGTATACTTTTCAGATCTCTGGGAAAGGAAAGATTTTAAAACCAAGCAAGAGTTAGAGAAAATTACAAAATGTAAATTAAATGGTTTTGATCATATTAAACTAAAAAGCTTTTGTACAAACAAAAACAATGCAGCCAAAATCAGAAGAGAAACAACAAATTAGGAAAAAATCTTTATAACAAAAAACTCTGACAGGGGTCTAATTACTCAAATATACAAGGAGTTAAAGCAATTGTATAAAAAATCAAGCCATTCCCCAATTGATAAATGGGCAAGGGACATGAATAGGCAATTTTCAGATAAAGAAATCAAAAGTATCAATAAGAACATGAGAAAGTGTTCTAAATCTCTAATAATTAGAGAAATGCAAATCAAAACAACTCTGAGGTATCACCTCACACCTAGCAGATTGGCTAAAATGAAAGAAGGGGAGAGTAATGAATGTTGGAGGGGATGTGGCAAAATTGGGACATTAATGCATTGCTGGTGGAGTTGTGAACTGATCCAACCATTCTGGCTGGCAATTTGGAACTATGCTCAAAGGGCTATAAAAGAATGCCTGCCCTTTGATCCAGCCATACCATTGTTGGGTT
>NW_025375711.1:0-1061 GCF_016433145.1 Gracilinanus agilis
CCTTCCTTCCTTCCTTCCTTCCTTCCTTCCTTCCTTCCTTCCTCTAAGACAGTGACTCCCAAAGTGGGCGCCACCGCCCCCTGGTGGGTGCTGCAGCGATCCAGAGAGTAGGTGATGGCCACAGGTGCATTTATCTTTCCTATTAATTGCTATTAAAATTAAAATTAATTTCCAGGGGGCTAAGTAATATTTTTTCTGGAAAGGGGGTGGTAGGCCAAAAAAGTTTGGGAACCCCTGCTCTAAGACATAAGGGTGAAGTTAGACAAACAAAGTTAAGTAACTTGCCCAGGGTCACACAGTTGGGAAGTGTCTGAGATAAGATTTGAACCCGGGTCCTCTTAACTCTAGGTCTGACACTCTAATCTACTGTGCTGCATAGCTACCTTAGGAACTACCCTTTTCTTTCTCTTACCTTCCATTTTAGAATCAATACTAAGTATTGGCTCCAAGGCATAAGAGTGGTAAGGACTAGGCAGTTGAGGTTAAGTGACTTGCCCAGGGCCTCACAACTGGGAAGTGTCTAAGGGCAGATCTGAACCCAGGACCTCCCATCTCCACACCTGGGGTTCTATTCACTGAGCCACCTAGGTGCCTGTACCCTTAGTATCAATTCTAAGAAGGAAGAGCAGCAAGGGCTAGGCAATTGGAGTGAAGTGACTTATCCAAGATCACATAGCTAGGAAATGTCTGAGAGCACATTTGCACCAGAAGCTTCCTTTTCTCTTAGACTCAGAAGGAGGGGGACTAATTTAAGCGATCATTAACTCCCCTGCTCTGTACTGTGTGCTACATGGTGAAGGTACAAAGGCAAAGGTGAAATAGTGTCTCCGAATTTATATTCATTCATCCATTCCGTTAGTGAATAGGCCGTTATTTATGAGGCACCTACTATGTATCAGACGCTGGTGGGGAAACAAAATCAAAGCTGACAGATGAACATATACAAAGTAATCTTGGGGAAGAGGGAAAGAAGAAAGGCTGCTTTAGCTGACTTTAGTCTGAAGGGAACTCAGAGTGCCGAGAGGCAGGGGGAAGGGGGCAGTGGCTCAGCTAGGGTGGCT
>NW_025375712.1:0-4473 GCF_016433145.1 Gracilinanus agilis
TCTCTCTCTCTCTCTCTCTCTCTCTCTCTCTCTCTCTTTCAATATCATTCTCTTTACTAGTAAATGCTTATGAATCTGATAACTAGCCTGTAGGTCAATTTTCCTTATTACAAATCATATACTACAACTTGTTTAGCCATTTCCCAATTGATAGATATCCCTTTGGTTTTGAGTTCTTTGCCACCACAATAAAAGCTGCTATAAATATTTTAGAACATATATTCCTTTTCTTTTTTCCTTGATCACCTTAGGAAATAAACCAAATAGAGGTATTACTGAGTTAAAATGCATACATAGTTTTTTAACTCTTTGGGCATAAATGCATATTGCTCTCCAAAATGGTTGGATCAGTTCACAGTTTTGCCAACAAAGTAATTAATGTCCCATTTTTTTCCACATCCCCTCCAACATTTGTCATTTTGCCTTTTAATTATTTTAGCCAATCTGATATGTGTGAGATGATATCTCAGAGATTTTTTGATTTGCATTTCTCTAATCAATAATGACTGAGATCATTTTTATATAGTTGTATTTAGCTTTAATGTCTTTATCCAAAAATGTCTCTTCATATCTTTTGACCATTTATCAATTGAAGAATAAATTTGGATTAGGGATTTTTAACCTTTTTTTGTGTTATGGCTCCCTTTGATATTCTGGTAAAGCGTGACAATTCTTATGAAAATTTTGTTTGTTTAGTGCATAAAATAAAATATATAGGATTACAAAGATATATTATTATTTTCATCCAAGTTCATAGATCCCCCTGCAATCCACTATTGAACTTATGAGTCAATAGACTCTAGGTTAAGAAAAATTAGAGTAAATGATCTTAAGGTTCTTTTTGATGTTAATACTATGGACTCTTTGCTCCATCTTAATGATCTTGTAGACTCATGAAGGTTTACAATAATCCAATGAATCTAAATAACATACCAACAACCAAACACAGAGGAATTATAGGGTAGAGGAAATCTGTACGGCAACTGATGGTAGTTTGGATTGAAATTTGGAAAACTTAGGAGCATTTTACATTCCAAGTGGACACTAGAAAGAGAGGAGAGAGCAACCCATGGCACTTCAATTAAGCTTCCCATCAATTTGGCATCTAATTTAGAAACAAGTTGCTCTAATGAGAAAGGAGAGGAAGGTTGTTACTTCCCAATGTATTGGTCTGAGCAGCATTTCACAGGACATCGGTTTTAGTTAAACAAGTTTTCCTCTGTGCTCAACAACTACTGTGAGTTAATGACTTTAAGCAGCAATGCAGCATCAGGGCTATGAGACTCCCTCATGACAAAGTGTTCATGGGCTCTCTTCCCCAACTTTAATGAACAAGCTGTCATAAGGGAGCCTGTTAACTTTGCTATCCACATAATGGCATGTTTGGTAACATTTAAATCATTATGAAAATTCCCTGTCTTCTAGCCAATATCCAGGGGCTCATGGATCAGGGAGAGATTTGGTTGACAAATTTAAAATCTATTGCCTCAATTTCTCATTTTTTCTCTTGTGTTTTTTTTGTTAAAGAAAGGTTCCCTTTTGAAACAACAGCAATACCAAAACTCATAAAAAAGACACCATAAAATCTGAAACAAATTAAAATATTTATTTTTGTAATCTGTCAAAGATTTAGTTAGCCTCTAAAATTTTTAAATGAAATATATCTTTTAAAATATAATGTATTAAAAGGAAAAGCACTTTTATCCCCAAAATTCACTAAAATCTAAAAACTATTCTTATCTATAGTCATGAAAATGTTGACTTTAAAATACCTTTTGACTTAATCTTTTATCTATTTCCCAAAGTGAAATCAATAATTAAGGTGATTATGACTTACCTATAAAGTATTTCTTTTGAGATGTTTTATAACTGCTCTTTTCTCTTCATTCTCATTGCTAGTCACTTGAGTTCAAGTCCTTCTCACCTTATGACTACATGTCTCTAAAATGACACTACATAGACCTTTTGTGATTGGTACAACTTGAGATGAAGCATACATAAAGCTAGGGAAGAACCAGAGGTCAAGGAATATATTCCTGGCATAGAATAGGACATATTCAAGGACAAATGGCTAAGAGAGGGAATGTTAAAAAAAAAGAGAGAAGTCCAGTTTGACAGAACTGTGGAGTTTTTGAAGATGACTAATATATAATAAACCTGGGAAGGTAGGGAAGATTTAAAAAGTCTTTAAATAGATGACTTTATTAAAGTCAAAAGAAAAGAGTGGTATATACCTAAATCCTGCATCTTTGACTTTCCTTAATTTGAAATGGCAAAAGAAGGCAATATGCCCCAAGCAAGGGAAATAACATGAACTATTAAGCTATGACTTATTAGCATTTCTTCTTTCTTTTTTATATCTTTTTTAATTAAAAAATAGTAGGAGATGTTAAGCTGGGCTTTAGCATTTGAATAGCATCAACCATCTCCATCTAGTCATCATTTGGCCAGATTTCAAGTTCCTCTATTCTCATGTAGAAGGATTGGCCTTTGGGGGAGAGCCCCCACTCCACCACAGATATTCAGCTGGGCAGCTAGGATTGCATGTAGTTTTACTCTGAGGAACATGAAACCAAGTCATCCAACCCTGTAAGCTGTTCTATACTGAAAAATCTTACCATGATTTTATTTGGCAACTTCTACCAGCACTGCTTTGGCAAGGAATAGTGGAAGCTGTGCTATGAAATTATATTACATAGATCTCTGCTCAATTATGATTTGCAATCTGGCTAATCTGTCATCCATCTTTTCTCCCTCCCCCCACTCCCTCCAATCAAATCTGAGTATGTAATATTACAGCAAAATAGGCTGTGCCTGCCGATCAAGAGGTAACCAGAACAAGTTGAGGAGGGGATCAAGTGACTCCCAGAAAAGAAGCATTAAGAACCCCAATAGATTTTCCCCCTTTTGTCATTAAAATATTAAAGTCTCCCTGTACAAATTTATTAGTGGTTTTTCAATTTGCTATCAGCCCCTAAACTATACTGTTACCATCCTGTGAAATTAGTCATTTAATTGAACTGACTCATTTTGTGGGGTTCCTCATTATGCTGACAGTTTGAACAGACTTCTTAATCCTTGGTCCTGAATCAATGCTCCACAGCATGGGGTGGAGAAAGGGGGGCAGCATAGGCCAATGCTGCTCAGAAGTTCTTTCTCAAGGTCATGACCATTCATGTTCATTAAAAATCCCACAGCATTTCTAGCTGGGATAGGGATGTGAGTTCTCTCTGGTATCCTGGCTAACTTCCAGTTGGATAATTACTTTCTGCTTTCTGAAAACTACCCCCCTACAGTTTGGGTTGGCAGAGGTATTTATTCATCTATCTATCTATCTATCTATCTATCTATCTATCTATCTATCTATCTATCTATTCATCCATCCTTCTGTCTGTCCATCTTTCTATCTTGCCATCATCTTTCTATCTAGTATCTATCTGTATATATCTGTCCTTCTGTCTATCCATTCATCTGTCCATCCATCTGTCCATTTTCCATCTATCTATCTATCTATCCATCTATCTATGTCTATCTATCTATCTATCTATCTATCTATCTACATTTAGTTGTATAATTGTGTACCTCTTCAGACTTATCTACTTTGCTCCCCTTCGTTGACATGTATTTATAGAATGGAGATACCTAGAGGATACTGGGAACCATCTCTTTTTTCAGCAGAAGGACTCTGCCAGTAATAAGTAGATGAGAGGAAAGGACATACATATTTGTTCAGCCATAATTCCTGTGGATTTCTGGTTGAAGTGTGCCATAATAAAGGTGCAATATATTATAGCAGAGAGAACTAAGAAGCTGGATTCAGGAACAGGAAGTCTATGTACTAAAATTTGTCTCCAAATATATCCTTAATTTCTTGCTCTATAAAATATAGGTGATAATATTTGTATAACTTACCTACAGGGTTGTTGGGAGGATTAGTGTTTCTGGGTTTCAAGTGCTATCTATATGAATATAATCCGTTATTTGGTAGTTTGTAATATGTAGGGTCAATGCTCTTCAAATTTATTTGAAAGGGGGGAAGCTGGGTAGCTCAGCGGATTGAGAGCCAGGCCTAGAGACAGGAGGTCCTAGGTTCAAATCCGGCCTCAGACACTTCCCAGCTATGTGACCCTGGGCAAGTCACTTGACCCCCATTGCCTACCCTTACCAATCTTCCACCTATAAGTCAATACACAGAAGTTAAGGGTTTAAAATTAAAAAAAAAATTTATTTGAAAGGGCAATGTTGTCTTTGGTTCCCTTACAGATGATTTCTCAGAGCTTGTATTTTTCCTTCTGGTGTCCTTACATTTTCCCAGACTCACATCTTGTGTTCTATATTACTTAATAATTTTGTTTCCTCAAAGGTATTAATGCTTTTGAAAAACACTTTATTTCTTAGAATAGATATTATATATATAGATAGATAGATAGATACATATATATACATATATATACATATACATACATATATATG
>NW_025375713.1:0-8198 GCF_016433145.1 Gracilinanus agilis
TAATGGGTTCTTCTACCCTGGAATTTTTCATGCTGAACCAGCAAAATGACTTGTTGGGCATGCTGTCAAGAAGGTCTATTCTGATTCTGTAATTTTGAGATTCTGTAATTTTGTGACACTTTCCTCCTACTCCACAGATCAAAATTGGAGGCAGCCTGAGGTATTTCCTCACCCCAACCCAGGTGCTAATACCCCGACTTCTCAGTTAACTTATATATATATCTCGTATTTTTCTGTGTACACTTACATGCCCAAATCTTATTTCTTCCAACGGAATATAAGTTCTTTGAGGACGGGAATGATAAAATTTTTGTCTTCATATGCTCAGCTCCTTGTGGAGTCCCTAATACTTAGTAAGTGCTTAATGGATGCCTATTTTAGTTTCCTCTTGTAGGAGTAAAAATGAATGAAATACTCCAGATAATTTTAAATTAAAGGATTCAGTAACAAAAATGAGAGGGAAAGGGATTCCTTCAGTTAAGTGAGCAGAGCACAGAGCCAGAAACCCACACCTGCCACACTTTAACCAAAGCAAAGCTCAAGCTCCCAAAAAAGAGCCCCGTGGTGTGGATCTCAGCCAGATTTATCTCCCAAGCCCCTGTACGTCAAATGAGGATGTACTTAAAAGGATGCTGGGAATTTAGCTCAGGTGTGGCAAATTTTCCACCTGCACATTCTCCTTAGCACTTGAATGGAATTTTTTTATTAATTTTCCAGATTACATGCCAATAAAATTTTTAATAATTTGTTGACATTTTACTCACCATATTATCTCCCCCAGATGACAGGTAATATAATATAGGTTGAACATATGCTGTCATACACTATATAATTCACAATTCTTCATGTTGTGAAAGAAGATATTCATTGCTTATATTAGAGAAAAATTCACAGAGGAAATGAAGTGAAGAATGTCATGCTTCAATCTGCAGTCAGATTCTACCGGTTCCTTCTATGGCAGTAGAGAGCCTTTTCCATCATGAGACCCTTAGAGTTGTCCTGGATCTTTGCATTACTCATTACGGTTAAATCATTCACAATTGATTGTCACATATTATTTTTTTTAAAAAAAAACCCTTATCTTCCATTTTGGAATCAATTCTATGTATTGGTTCCAAAGTAGAAGAGCAGTAAGGGCTTGGCAATAAGAATTAAGTGACTTGCCCACGATCATAAAGCTAGGAAGTGTCTGAGTTCAGATTGGACCCCAGGACCCCCCCCCCATTTCTAGACCTGACTCTTAATCTACTGAGCCATCTAGCTGCCCCCTCATCATACATTATAGCTATAACTATTTTTTTCTGTGCATAGTTCTCCTGGATCTTCTCACTTCCCTTTGCATCACTTCCTATAAGTCTGTCCATGGTTTTTTGTGATCATCTTGTTTGTTATCTCCTATGGCACAATAGTATTCCGTTTTATAATTGTGTACTACAACTTGCTTAGCCATTCCCCAGTTGATGTGGATCCCTTCAAAAAAGTTTCCATTTCTTTGCCACTACCAAAAGAGCTGCTAAAAATTTTTTGTACAAGTAGATCCTTGTCTTCCATCTTTGATCTCTTCGGGATGCAGAAATATAGCTAGATCTGCAAAAGGATCTGGCATCATTCTCAGACCTGATTAATGTACTTTTCAGTGTAGGATGCTGCCATTAAGGAAGAAATAGAAGGAATGGTAGCTTGAGAGTAGGTCTGGCCTCACTTGGTGTTTCATGCAAAAGGAAAATATTTACTTTTGATAAACTGCACATGCAGCATCCTTCTGAAATGAAAACCTGGCAGCAGGCAGCACTTGCTTCTACATTGATGGGAACCCTGTCCTTTGAGGTACTAAGATGAAGGAGAACCTCTGCCTGATTTCCTTTCCATCCTTTCTCATCTCCCTTTCTGAGACGAGTCTTCATTTAAATGAATAATTAAAGTGTTACACAATCATTTAACTTGAGATAAAATAGCAAATCTTTTATACTAAGATATATTAGTGAGCCCTAATTTATTTCTGGCCAGCTAGAAATATTGTTCATGATGATGTTCATAAATACCACCTTTCATTAGAGTGGGGGAATATTCTTAATTGTAGATATCAATTTGAAACCAAGACATATATTATTTGTTTTCATTATCTCATGCTCTCATGGCCATGTTCTATTTCAAAATATTAAAGCTGAGTCTTATGAAATTCTCTGAAAAGAAGAATCACAAAATTGATTTGAAAACACCATAAAAACATTCAAATGTAATGAAATAAATTAAATGTTTAGGAATCAGAATCATAGTTCATAGTGGAGAGAAGAACATTACATGAGAATTTCTTCCTGTGGACAATATATAATCTTTTATCCAGGGCTAAGAGGGTCACCAAAGGGTGTTGTCTCACTAATCATAAAATTCTACTGTTCTGGGGTTTTGAATTGGTAAAGGCTTGATGGAACATGCATGGATTTGGGCCTGGTCATTTTTATGGAGACATGTACTCTGGTCTCTTGCTAAAGGGACATGTGCAAGCAGATGGACTCCAGGTCCATTTGTCAATAATAGTCTGTGAGTTGGTGGGCATGGTTGTACCCACCTTTAATCCCTGCCACATGGAGAAGCTGAGACTGATAGATTCCTTGACTTCAGCTGTTTTGAGCTACAGTAAGGTCAAAAATAATCCAAGATAAGTTGGGTGCCATTGTTGTAAGACCTTGAGAGAGCTACTGGGGTGCTTAAGGAGAAGCAAATTGGCCTACTTGGAAAAAATAAATTGGGATCAGTCCATGAAATATGGCCATTGTCCTCATATTCTAGGCAAGGAGATTACAGCTCAAACAACAAAAACAAAAATTTGTCCATGAGCTATTTGTGTTTTAAACATTTCTTCTGTGATGGAGGAAATAAATATCTGTCTTATATTGGATATACTTTGTATATTGAACACCTTTTAAAATATATTTTAAATTCCTTTTGGGGACATCTTAGAATGAGCCAAAGCTATGTTTTGTTTTACGAACTTTTCATAGGCTTCTACTCTTGGGTAGGGGTTTAATGAGTCACAGACTGTGAAAAAAGCCTGATTCCCACTTCCTCAGGTCAGTATGACTCCAGGATTGACTGTAGTCTGCATGAATCCTTATCTGAGGTCCCTTGGTGGTTCTCTTTTTTTGGGCTGCTTATTTTGTAATGGAATATTCAAATTTCAAGAGACACAAGAGGTCATCAAACTCAACTTGCATAGTGGGGCAGTGTGGTACAATGGAAAGGAGGATATATCTGGTGTCCAAAGACAAGTTAAGATTCCAGTTCTGCTGCTGACTACTTGCATCACCTTAAGCAGATCATGTCTCCTTCCTGGCTTCAAGGTCTTCATCTACAAAAGGAGAGAATTGGTTTAGAGGAACTCTAATATCAGTTAGATCTAACATCTCTCTAGATCTTTCATTCTAGAATCCTTATTTTATATCTAGAAGGTACCCAGAGAAGCCTTTAATATCTTCTGAATCTTTCCTGCATTTCCTTAACATGATGAAAGTCCTTTGATAACATTTATCACTTGTGAAGGTTTAGCCCTCATTTACAAGGTTAGCGTGGACTAAGTCTTTGTTCTGCCATTGGCAATGTCTCTTCATCTAAAGGAAACATGGTATAGTGAAGAGGATACATGATTTGGAGTCCAGTCAGCTTTGATAGTTATCAGTTGTGTAATGCTGACTTCACAAAGGCTCAATTTCTTCATCTGTCAAGTCAGAGGATTAGATGAGATGGCCACTATCCTCACTGCAAGCTCTAGATTTAATACCCTTTGAAAGTATATAGGGGGCCCAGCTTTTGGGACAAAAATCCACTATTTGACAAAAACTGCTGAGAAAATTGGAAAACAATATGGGAGGAATTGGGTGTAGATCAACATCTCACACCCTACACCAAGATAAACTCAGAATGGGTGAAGGTCTTGAATATAAAGAAGGAAACTATAAGCAAATTAGGTGGACACAGAATAGTATATTTGTCAGATCTTTGAGAAAGGAAAGATTTTAAGGTGAAGCAAGAGTTAGAAAAAATTACAAAATGTACAATAAATAATTTTGATTACATTAAATTAAAAGGTTTTTATACAAACAAAACCAATGCAACCAAAATTAGAAGGGAAGCAACAAATTGGGAAAAAAATCTTATAAAAAAACTCTTACAAAGGTTTAATTACTCAAATTTATAAGGAGCTAAATCAATTGTACAAAAAAATCAAACCATTTCCCAATTGTTAAATGGGCAAAGGACATGAATAGGCAATTTTCAGATAAAGAAATCAAAATTATCAATAAGACATGAAAAAACTGCTCTAAATCTCTAATAATTTGAGAAATGCAAATCTGAACTCCGAGGTACCACCTGACACCTAGAAGATTGTCTAAAATGACAGCAAAGGAAAGTAATAAATATTGGAGGGGATGTGGCAAAATCGGGACATTAATGCATTGCCGGTGGAGTTGTGAATTGATCCAACCATTCTGGACGGCAATTTGGAACTATGCCCAAAGGAACTACTATGCCAAAAGACTGCCTGCCCTTTGATCCAGCCATAGCACTGCTGGGATTATACCCCCAAAGAGATCATAGGGAAAAAGACACATACAAAAATATTTATAGTTGCACTCTTTGTGGTGGCAAAAAACTGGAAAATGAGGGTATGCCCTTCAATTGGGGAATAGCTGAACAAATTGTGGTGTATGTTGGTGATGGAATACTATAGTGCTCAAAGGAATAATGAACTGGAGGAATTCCATGTGAACTGGAATGACCTCCAGGAATTGATGCAGAGTGAAAGGAGCAGAACCAGAAGAACATTGTACACAGAGACTGATACACTGTGGTACAATTGAATGTAATGGACTTCTGTACTAGCAGCAATGCAATGACACAGGACAACTATGAGGGAATTATGAGAAAGAACACTATTCACATTCAGAGGAAGAACTGTAGGAGTAGAAACATAGAAGAAAAACAACTGCCTGATCACCTGGGAGGATGCAGATGTAATTAGGGATATTGACTCAAATGAGCACCCTAGCTCAAATATCAATAATATGGAAATAGGTCTTGATCAATGACACATGTACAACCCAATGGAAATGTATGTCGGCTATGGGAGAGGGGTGAGAGGAGGGGAGAGATAGAAAATGAATCCTATAACCATGGAAAAATGTTCTAAATTAATTAATTAAATAAAAAGTAAAAAAAGAAAGATAAAAGAAAGTATATATGGGCAGCTAGGTGGCTCAGTGAATTGAGATCCAGACCTAGAGATTCCAATATGGCCTCAGACACTTCCAAGCTGTGTGGCCCTGGGCAAGTCACTTAAGCTCCATTGCTTAGCCCTTACCATACTTCTGCCTTGGAAGTAATACACAGTATATTATAAAAGGAAAGTTAAGTGTTTACAAAAAAAAAAAAAAAAAGGAAAGTATATGAGATTGGGGCATCTATGTGGCTCAGTGAATAGAGAGCCAGACCTGAGGTCAGGAGGACATGGATTCAAATCTGGTCTCAGACACTTTTGATCTATGTGATTCTGGGCAAGAAACCTAAATCTGTTTACTTAAAAAAAAGTATATGAGTATCATGTAATAGGGGTATGGTGGAGGAGACTGAAACTGATCTGGGAATGAGTTAAGTTTTCATTGTGAGCATTTACACCTCAAAAATCAATAAATGCTACTTACAAATTAAGGCTTATTTTTTATTGTTTTGATGATTGTCTAGACCTAAGAAGTGATGGGAAAAAAGTTAGGAATGCAGATTAAATGTAAAAGTGTTTCATGTGTTTTTGGAGAGTCAGTCATTAAACTTTTACTAGCACACTACTGTGTTCTTGTCTTAAAAGATCTGGGTCTACTTACATGAACAGAATCTGACCTTCAGGGCTTTTCACAAAAATTTCTTCTGGTTCTTTACTTCCCCTGGCTTTCCCCTGAGGAACTGTAGTTTCTATAAGAGGTCTCAACAAAAAAAAAGCACAAAAAACTAAAGAAATCGAGAGAAACAGAGAGAGAGAGAGAAACAAAGACACAGACACGGAGACAGAGACAGAGAGAGTGAAAAGAACTCTCGACTTCAATGCCAACACTCATGTTAAAAATAATGGAGAAAGGACAAACTGTTTCACCTAACAGAAAAAGCAAAAATGGGCAATTCTTTTCTTGTGCTTAGCTTTTCCAAGAACTTGCATAATCCTTCAGATTCATAGAGCTACTATTGTGTGAATGATTGGTTGAAAGAATGAAGTATGTTTTAAGCACTTCCAACTTATAAAACGGTGGTAAACACAAGTTTTTTTCTAGGGCAAGCCTTAGAAAAACAAGGTGGCCTCTGCTCTCAAGGATCTCACATGGAATGGGGGAGACAACACATGTGGAAGATGTCAGCTGCATGTCGGATGGATCAGATGGAAAGATCCCATGGTCCTTAGTGTACAACAACAGAGATGATAGTAATGCCTCTTCTTTGATGTTATTTTTCACTGATAAAATCATATCAGTTTCTGATATTTAACTGTGCCAAGGACTTTGGTGACAAGGATTTTCTTTTCTGGGTCTTTAAGGGCTGTGTAGCCCCTGCAGAAAAAAAGTTGCCAGCCTACATCTTCTGCAGGGGTTGCTTCCTAGGATGATGGCTAAGGGCAATGGAAATATTGGAAATACTGCCATTCCCAACAATCTTGGGTTCAGGGTCCTGGGCTGTCTCCATCAGGGTCTCAGGGGAAAAGGCGGTCAAAGTGGTTGTGGTGTTTTGACTTGTCTCTTGTTTCTCCCTCAGGGTACCTTGGTCCTACAGGTAGGCTGGCTTGCTTGCCCCATGAATGGCAGCTGGTTGGTGGGGTTGGCAGGTTTTTTCTCTATAGTAGTTGCTTCCTAGATGTTGAACATAAGGGCTGGGGAAGAAGAGCCACTCTCAGGACTTTGGGGCTTATTTTTCTGTTAGTGAGGACTGATCTGCAGGTGTTTCTGGTAGTGGTGAGGAGGGTGGTCTCCTTCTCCACAAGGATACCTTCCTTTGATGATGGCTGTGGGGTCGTGGGCCAGAATCAGGTCTGATGATTTGAGCAGCACTACTATTACCAAATCTCTTGGGTGTAAAGTACTGGTCTGTGTCCATCAGTCTGAAGAGAGATGATGGTCAACATGGCCATTGGCTGATCTTGGCCTTCTGCCTCTATTTTAGTATGTTTTATTGCTTCAGTTTATATATTAAAAAGGGAAATATACTTAGAATTTTTAAAGTACTCTTTGGGGGCAACTAAGTGGTTCAGTGGATTGAGAGCCAAGCCTAGAGATGGGAGGTCCTGGAGTCAAATCTGAAATTAGACACATTCTGTGTGATCCTGGACAAGTCACTCAACCCCCATTGCCTAGTTACTATTCTTTTGCCTTGGAATCAATACACGGTATTGATTCTGGGACAGAAGGTAAGTATTTTTTAAAAAAAGTATTGATTCCTCCCCCTTTTATTTCCAGAGATTTATGTATCCCACTGAGCAGCTAGGTGGTGCAATGAATAGAGTGCCTGGCCTGGAATCAGGAAGACCCAAATTCAAATCTGGCCTCAGACACTTACTAGCTTTGTGACCCTGGGCAAGGCATTTAACTCCGTTTGCTTCAGTTTCATTATCTATAAAATGAGCATGAAGAAGGAAATGGGAAACCATGCTAATATCTTTACCAAGAAAACCTCAAATGGAGACCTGAAGAGTCAGAAACAACTAGAGAGCAACAAATATATCCCTCCAGATTCAAAATTCTTCTCTGGTGTGTGTTATCCTGAAGGAACAAAAATTAAACTCCAAGAAAAATCATCCTCTCTCTGCCCCTAGACCTATGCAGTTAACATAACTCATGATTCCACTAAAAGGCAAGATTTGGATTTTTCATCACATTATGGCTCTGATCCTTGCTGATTTTTGATTAAAGCTTCTTTGTCACAGGACTCATTGTCTGATATAAGAACCTGATATTGTTCCCAGATTTCCCCCTATAATCTAGAAACTTGTTCCAATTCTCTTTCTGTTGTGTGTGAAGTCATAGGGTTCTCTCCTAGGACTCCTAGGCTTTATGATGAAAATGAAGGGTCCATCTCCAATGAATGTTCACAAGGACATTCAAACCTTCTTTTAGAAAATGGGAATCTCTGTGTGTCAATAGGCTGCCTGTTTCTCTTCTCAATTC
>NW_025375714.1:0-4940 GCF_016433145.1 Gracilinanus agilis
GTATATATATATTTATATAGACACATATAAATAAAATACATGCATATATAAACATATACATATCTACAGATATCTGTGTGTTGCATGTATTTTTTTAATTAGGTCCTGTTGGACATTCTCCTCATTGATGAGGAATTATTCAGTTTTCATAAGAGAAATATTAATGTCAAAACAGAAAACTGTTCATCACAAGATTATTATCCAAATTGAAATTCAGGTCACATTTCCCAAGAAATTCACTTGAGTACAGACTGACTATTTGATTGACAGAAAAACTTTGTGATCCATTTGCCTCTAGAGTCCCATTGCTTCTCATTCTTCCTTTGAGCTTTCAGATCTGACACAATTCAAAACAAGGGGTCAGGTTAGAGTTCAAAATAGAGAAGCATATGCCAGTCACTAATGTCACTTCCTCACAGGGTAGCTGATGCGCACAAGTGGACTGAAGTGCTTTCCTTCAAAGTCAGAACTAGGGGCAGATGACAAAGCTATTATGTGTGAAAGGAGTGGAAAATGAGGATGGTGATGATAATGATGGCAATGACAATGAAACTAGAAACTACATAATGATTTAAGTTTAGGAAAGAGCTTTTGAAATATTATCTCATCTTACCCTCTTGATTATCCTGACAGGTAGATGCTATTATTTATCCCCATTGTTAGATCATGAGACTGGATAAGAGAGTATTTCAGTGACTTCCCCAGGGTCACTCAGCTATTACTTTTAGGGGATGGATTTTTAACTCTATTGAAACTTGGGGAAGACCTCAGGGTGCTCAAGATGCTTACCAGCTCTGTATTGACCCAAGTCAATACAATAGGATTTAAAAGGAGTGGAGGAGTCACTGAACACAGTAAGATCCAGGATTTGGAGTCAGAAGCTCTAAATCAAAATCCTAGCTCTGCTGTGTGACCTTAAGGAAGTCATTTAATCTCGCTAGTATCCAAGTTTCTCATCTTTAAAATGGGATTTTGCTGGATGATATCTAAGGTCCAACCAGAAGAATATGGATCAAGCACCAATTTATATATTGGATATAGATAATGCATGTTTTATCTCCCATTAGAATATAATCTCTTTGAATGTAGAAATCATGTTTTGCCTTTCTTTATATTTCCAGTAAATATCTCTCATAGTTTGTAGTCAATGACTGTCAAATGGCTGTTCTTCTCCCTTTTCCAATTATCATTCTATAAGTCTACTTTGCATTCAGCACTGTGCTAGGGACCATGAAGGTACAGAGCACAAAAGAGATTGCCACTGTCCCTAAACCTATGATTTAGTGGGGAGAACAAAGTCAACACCCATGCATTATCCAGGGAATAATACAGATCATTAAACCTTTAAAGGTTCAATTTCTGGTCAAGGTTTCCAAAGAAGCTGACATTTCTGGTAGGTCTAATTCACTGGCAAATTTCTGGATAGAAAATATTTTCATTTTTATTGGTCCAATTTTTGGCATAGATAGTTTTTGGTGTTTTAACTTTATCCTCTCAAGCTAGAAATGGACCATAAGTTCTTCATCATCTCTCAGCTCAACCGTTAAGTTCACTCACTCGGAAACCAACTTAATTTGGAGTTAGGGCCGTGTCAAAAATATTTCATGAGAGATTAGAAAAGGAAGTGAACAAAGATTGAAACATAATGGCCAGAGCAGGAATATTTTCAGGTCAGGTATAGTATTACTAATTACACTGAAAAGTTGAGAAGTTTGGAAAGAATAAAGAGAAAGACAGCCAAGATGGTGTGGGAACATGCAATCATGCCATGTGGAGATCAATTCTAAGACCTGGAATTATTGAGTCTAGAGATATTAATGTGAATAAGTGAGGGGATGAGTCACAACAGCTATCTTCAAGGTTTTGATGAACTATGATGGAAAATAGGGGTTGTATTTGTTCCATTTGTCTCCAGAAGGCAGAACTTACTGGAACCAATGAGTAGCAAGTACAAAGAAACAAGTATATTAGGCTTGAAATAAGTTAGCATTTCTTATCCACTATGGTGATCCAGAATTTGAATGAATTATCCTGAAAGGTAGTGGGTTTCCCTACCCCAGAATTTTTTTAAACCATGGCTGGACGACCATTTGTTGAAACTTTATGATGCAGTGAAGACAACCAGTTTTCAATTTATTTTGTGCTCCTCCCAGTATACTCCCCACCAAAAAACACTCTTCCATCTACCAAACCAATTCTGCCAAGGACAACACCATTCTCTTTACTCTCCATAAATGGTAACCTCAGTGTTATCCTGGACTCCTCACTCTCCTTCTCCAATCAGTTACCAGATCTCACCATGTCTACCTCTACCTCTTTCAATTCCAACCCCTTATGTCTCCTTGCACAGCTACCCTCTTTGTTTAACTATTTATCATCTCTGTCCTGGAATATTTGCAATCACCTTTCAATTACCTCTCTACCTCAAAGTCTCTTTTTCCCCATTAAAACCCATCTTTTCTATAGTTACCAAGCTTATTTTCCTTGACCACATCATCCTCATTCCCAATAAATCTGTATCTCTCTCTTGCCTTTAGGTTCAAACATTTTCTTCTATTTGGCTTCTAAGACCTCCACAAGCTGGCCTCCATCTATCTAGTAAGACTTGTTATATCTAAGTCCCCTTCGCTCACCTTATAGTTCAACCTAGTTGGCCATTTCTTTATTCCTACTTCCATTTTCTGTCTCAAATTAGGCCTTTGCACTGGCTATCCCCCATGACAGGAATATATTCTCTCTTCCTTCCTTCACTTCCTTCAAAATACAAATTATCTACATGATACCTTTTAAGAACCTCTGAGTAACTAGTTCTTCTTACTTGTATTTAGCCATTTTGTATTTTGTATAGCAGAATGCATTATGGAAATTCTGTATAACAACTTTGTATATTCTATATATGTGCATTCTGTTAATAATAATACTGAATATGTATATTGCTGGTTAGTCATTGTAGTCCTGTCCTATTCTTTGTGATCCCATTTGGGGTTTTCTCAGCAAAGATACTGGCATGGTTTGCCATTTCTTTCTCCAGATCATTTTACAGATGAGGAAACTGAGGCAAACAGGATCAAGTGACTTGCCCAGGGTCACTCAGCTAGTAAATGTTCATGGCCAGACTTGAACTAATGAAGATGAGTCTTTCTGACTCCAGGACTGAAGCTCTATCCATTGAGTCATCTAGCTACCCATGTTTATAGCACCTACTGTGTATTAAGTGCTAAGTACTTTAAATGTAGTATGTCATATAATCCTTAAAACAACCCTGAAAAATAGATGCTATCATTATCTCCATTTACAGTTGAGGAAACTGAGGCAACCAGATGTTAAGTGACTTGACTAGGAAGTGGTCAAGTTAAGTGACTTAAGTGACCAGTTAAGTGACTTGACTCAAACAGCAAGTAAGTTTCATAAAACTGGATTTCCACTCAGATGCTCCTAAGTTCAGGTCTGGTTCTCTATTCACTGTGCCAACTAGCTATCCCTGTGTATTTCTAAGGGTATGTGTGTGTGTGTGTGTGTGTGTGTGTGTGTGTGTGTGTGTGTGTGTCTGTGTCTATGTCTGTGTCTGTGTCTGTGTCTGTGTGTTTGCGTGTCTGTACTCTGGAAGGATTCAAGTTTTTTGAAAGTAAGGATTGTATACTTTCTTTTTTTAATATCACTAATGCCCAACATAATGTCCGACATGTAGTTGACTTAATAAATTTGTTTTGATTCACTGATTCATTCCTATCATTATCACCATTTTACAAACGAGGAAGCTGAGATGAAGATAAATAAAGTGATTTATACAAGGTCCCTAGTTATTCCACGTCAGAAGAGGACAAACCTTCTGAACTGGAAATGTAGTATACTGTCCATTCCAAAGATAACAGATCAGAGTCAGAGTTTCTCAAGGTCACAGAAATAGATAGCATTAGAATTTGGGAAGATCAAACAGAAAGACCAAAGAGATTCAAAGAATTGGCAGAAAGTGCTTAATGCCCCCAAGAAAATTAAAAAGAAAGTGCTCTGGGGTGGGAGAAATCATGCTGCTCACATCTGCATTGTCCTCCTGAGGTTTGCTAATGTGGGTCATAGATATTACCCCTTCCTTTAAGGGTGTACATGAAGTCTTTGGCGAATTTCCCTAATATGGCTGAGATTTTATCACTCATTATTTGGAGCTCTTATAGGACTTTTCATTTTATTAAAATGATCCCTCTTACCATAATGCTCTAAGGAGCAGGATCTATACATTATAAGTGAAAAGTGATTCCCCAGCAGCAAATCTTTTCGAGATGGCTATAACTTGGAGTTGTGTGCTAGCTTTATTGGGTGACTGCCTTTGAGAAAAGGACTGGAATTCAGGACATATAGACAGTAAGGCAAGACGGACAAAGGGTCAAGCAAGATAAGCTAGGCATTGTTTTGTTTTTGACAGAATAGAGCACCTTTATAATGATTTCCACAAAAATGATACAATCCAACATTTTATTAAAATTTTTAAAAATGACTGACAATGTGGTATTGTGACCAGAGTGCTAGGAATTAGGAAGATCTGAATTCAAGTCTTGTATCAGACCTTTACTGTGACTATGGGAATATCACTTTTCTGATAGCCAACACTGTAAGTCATGCATGAGGTTCTCATATAGACCAAATCCCATATTCTTGAGCCTGGACATGATCCTAATACAGTTTGTATGTGAGATTGAATTGAAAAGAATATTTTAGGAAATGTTAAGTTTGGGTTTTGTTTTGTTTTTTTAATTAGTAGTTAGTCATGGATTAGAATAAGTGATCCTATAGACATGAATGAGGTCAGAGGAAGTGGTGAAATGAAGGAGCTCTGCCTCCAAGACAGAATTTGTGACTTAGCCAGTCACACAATTAGTAAGTATCTAAAGTCAGATCTGAACCCAAGTCCTCCCAACTCCAGGCAAAGCATTATATACACTGGG
>NW_025375715.1:0-4269 GCF_016433145.1 Gracilinanus agilis
TTTCTAAAATATTATATTCTAATTTTTTCTCTCATTTATCATAGTTTCAGTATAGTGTTTGTCTTGTGACTTTTAATCTATGGATTTAATTGTCACTTGCGCATTTTCAATATTTCCTATCATTGATGACCTGATTAGTTGACTTTTTCTATCATCACTTTTCCCTCTGACTCTTGGATAATAAATAAGATTTTTTCTGTGCTTTCTTAAGAAATGATACTCAGATTTTATATTTGTTCATGGTTTTCAGACTCTTCTGATTCTGAAGTTATCTCCACTCTTTTCAAAGTCAGTTTTAAAAAAAAAAGATCTTTTAATAAATTCCTTCTTTTTCAATATTTTGCTTTGTTCTAATATTTCTTGTTGGCTCATAGAAATATTCCTCCATTCTATTTTCAGGCATTCCACCTTGGAATAAGGTTTTCACCTTCTCTTCTACCATATGTATCCCCCACTTTTTTTTTTTAACTATAAAGGGCTCTATCTTATTTTCTAATTTATTTTTTCTTCTTAGAGTGCTAGTTGAGTTAAGAACAAGAACATTAAATCACTGAAAGTCCACTCTAGCACAGCTCTCAGGGTAAAATTAATTTCTCCAAAGCCCTTCAGATAAATGCTCTTTGGGGATGAGACTGAAACTAAATTTGCTTCCAGGAATCAATGTGTTGTGCCTTTTGGAAACTTATGTCCTTTAATTATCATTACATCATGAGATTAAGTTCTGTTAGCTAGGTGGCAAAGAGGTTGGCATGCTGGACCTAGAATCAGGAAGTCCTGAATATAAATCTTTCCTCCAAATTAATTTTCTATACAATACTGGGCAACTGACATAATTTAAAATAATGAATATTGATTATAGGAGGCATAGTGGGGATAAGAAATGTTGTTCTTGGAAACAATTAGTTCAAATTCCAGTTTATTCTTGCTAGATTCATCACCTTGGTCAAGTTATTTCATATCTAAACCCATTTATTATCCAGGGATTCATTAAAAAAGGATTAGAAAGGGAAGTTATCATCATTATCATCACCCTTATTATAATATATATTATATTATTCATATTTGTAAAGACACAATGGTATAGTAGATAAAGAAATGACTTCCTATGCAGAAGATCACCAAATTCAATTCCTATCTAATATATACTGACAAAGTGTCCCTGAGAAAGTCAGGTAGTCTCTCTTCCCTCAAGGCAACACTCTAATACAGTAATGGTGAACCTTTTTGAAAATTAAGTGCTCAAACTGCAACCCTCATGCTACATGTAAGCCCCCAGCCTTATCATAGACAGAGAAATGAAGAAGTGTTCCCA
Organism: Gracilinanus agilis; assembly: GCF_016433145.1. NCBI lineage: Eukaryota > Metazoa > Chordata > Mammalia > Didelphimorphia > Didelphidae > Gracilinanus > Gracilinanus agilis. The sequence goes on from NW_025375715.1 coordinate 1,313, forward strand.
TTGGGCTTGTGGTCAGAGGGATAGGAAATGTGAGAAATGTCCTCATTCACAGTGGAGAGAGGGAAGGGAGCATCCCCCATTGGCAAACAAGTCCCCACCAACATGGCATTAATACATTAAGTTGCAGGAAAGTGACCAATTTTTACATTAGTAGAGTGAATGAAATCAAAGATCTAAACTGTAGCTTTGTTATACTTTTATTATTAGTTCACATGTTATTAGTACTCAATATATTAATAAAACAGTATACAATCATTATCTCAGCAATATCATGAACATCTTAGCACATAAAGAACCAGAAATAATTCCTATGTGCAATGTTAAAAACAATGATTGATTCATCCTGGGGCTTTTAGCTTAAACTCACCTAAAGGTTATAACAGCTTTGTTGAGCATAATTATTTTGTGGAATATGATATTCAGGAAGGCAAAAGATTTAGGTTTATAACAGTCACATATCCATCAAAACTGAGTGTATTCTTTCAGGGAATAAAACGGGCATTCAGTAAGATAGGAGGTTTCCAAGCATTCCTAAGGAATAAGTCAGATGTAAGCAAAAAATTTGAAGGTCAAGCATGAGATACACAAAGATAAAAAAGAAAGAAAATTTGAGGGATTCATTAAGTCCAAAATGCTTATATGTCTAAATGAAATGAGTATACCTGTAATTCTCAAATATTAACTCTTAGTACTAAAGAAGATAGAAGTAATTTATCCATAAAGAGGGCAGGGCAGTAAACAGATTACAATGATATGATGTATATGAAATATAATATGACATGATGTATATGTACATGTGATAAGAAATGACATGAATGTATGATATGTATGCCTGTGAATTATACTAAAAACATCAAGATATGAAAGAGGGGGTTGCACTGAGAGAAAAGGGAAGGAAGAGATAGAATAAAGTATATTATATAAAATAAAGATGCATGAAAATCATTATAAAGATGGGAGGATATGAGTGTTGACAGGCGATTGTTAGGGACCAAGACTTTAAGATAAAATAGTCACTGTTCTAAGAATAGATATTAATCATTCACTCTTCTAAGATAAGATATTGATCATAGGCCCAGCCATGCTTGGATGGAGACAGTAAGACGCCACAGGAGATTTTCTACATAACTTATGCTCCCTTTCCGCATTCCTTTCCCTTTAGTATTTGCCGACCCCCTTCTGTCCTCAACCTATATATTCTTGTCATAGACTTGCAATAAACGAGCCTTGTTTCCACCTAAACGACTCTGTCTGTCTTGCGAGCAAGGTCTCCCCTCTTCTCTCCCTATGGTTTCTTAGGTTGCCGTTTCACAGACCCCTCGGTTGTGTCCGGCTGGACCCGGACAGTGGCGCTCAACGCGGGGCACGGCGAAAACAGCTTACCGGACAACTGAGGAGCAGCTGTCGCGGCCGCAAATATACGTAACGGGTAGAGGCTGAGCAAGACGCCTCGAGGTAGGGTAAGTTGTCCCATCCCCCATAGGCATTTAAAAATCAAGAGTGTTTTTACCAAAAGAGTGTGTGTGTGTGTGTGTGTGTGTGTGTGCAAGGGAAGTGAAAGTAATACATGTGTAAGATGGGAAAGACACTCTCGAAAGAAACAGTGTTCGTTACTGAACTAAAAAATAGCCTCAGGGAGAGAGGCATCAGAGTGAAAAATAAGGACCTGTTCAGGTTTTTCTGCTTTATAGAGGAGCACTGCCCTTGGCTTATTTTGCATAGCCCGGGCATTCATCCGCTCACTTGGAACAAAGTAGGTAAGGAACTTAATGGCCTTTTAAGAGCCCGCAAAGAAATCCCAGATGATTACTTTTCTTTCTATGGCTTGATTCGTGACATTCTTAAAGAAGCCGACATGAGTCAACAAGTCTCGCACCTCCTCAGCTTGGCTGAGGACGCTATTTTGGAATCTAAAATTAAAACTGAAGAAAGGAGCTCAATTAAAGAACAGAGCTCGCCCCTCAAGGGGAATGAGCGTCCCTCGTCTCTCTTAGACGAACCTATCAAAAATCCCTCCCTTGAGGAGCCCCTTGTTCCCTCTAAGCCCGGACCACGCCTTTATCCAGTCCTATACACGGACCCTCCTCAAGATAGCACACTTAATCCAGCTTATCAAGCAGAACTAGAGAAGGAGACAGCCCGCTACCATAACAATGGCCCTCTGAGGAATAGACCTCCTCCCTACAACCTCCCATCCCCCACCATCCAACTTGCCCTCCCAGTCCTCCCAGGTTCGGATAACCTCAAAGAGGCTACGAATCAACTAAGCAGGCAAGTCACTGACCTTAAGCAGTTCTTAGACTTGCAAAGGGAGGTTTATACATTAACTAATCAGTTGCAGGACTTACAGTTAAACATTCTCAGGCCACTGAACTGTAATATCAAGCCGGTGCAGCCAAAAACTATGACAAAGTCTAAGAACCCTGCCCTTGTTTTCCCTGTCGTTACTAGACAACAGGCCACAGAGATTGCCCCCGAAAACCTTCCTTTAGAAACCCCCTTCCCACATGATTCCTCTGACTCCGAACAGGAGGAAGAGGGGGAGGAGGAAAGCGGATCCCATGGACATTCCAGGGCTGCAGATACTTCAGGCCTCCCCCACCATCATCGGTCAATTTATAAAAAATTAAAAATTAAGCACATTAAAGACCTGCATTTGGCAGTTAAAAATTATGGCCTGAATGCCCCTTTTACACTCTCCATCCTAGAAGGGCTTGGAGGAGAGGGACACATGCTCCCCTCCGAATGGTCCAAAGTTGTGCAATCTGTCCTATCCTGAGGGCAATTTCTAATTTGGAAGGCAGAGTTCCTTGAAAGGGCAGAAAATCAAGCTAAGCTTAACTTAAAAATGCCCAGACAGCTAATTGGACGACCGACAAGATTGTTGGCCGTGACCACTTTGCCTTAGAAAACCAACAGATGAGGCTGCCTCCCGGCTTACTCATGCAAACGGCGCA
>NW_025375716.1:0-3882 GCF_016433145.1 Gracilinanus agilis
ATAGTCAGTCTCAATGACCAGACATCTAAGTAGGAGGAATCACTAATGCCTGTATATATGTCAACTTTTCATTCAGTCTCCAGGTAATTGAAGTGGGAAGTATGCATTTTTAGTGATACTTTGTCACTGTTTTAAGTATTACTAACAAATTTAACTCCAGTGTCTATTGTGATGAATCTCAGATCTACCTATCTGTCTTTTTATCTATCTATCTGTCTGTCTGTGTCTGTCTGTCTATCTATATATCTAAATGTCTACACTCATAGTCTCTCTCCTGAGGTGGAAAAAGTAGTCAGCTTGAGAAAGGTGAGATATCCAGCAGGATGAATGAAGACGTGACAGAATACTGATTTGTCATTTCAGAACTCACAAATTTTGGGGGCTCTCCAATAGTATTCATCAGCCAATCTGAAGCTGATTTAGAGGAGAAAATATAAACCAAGAGAGAAAAATAATCTAAAAAGAATTTTTAAAATAGTCTAGAAAAAGTAAATTCCTTGGGGCAAATGTAAACTACCCAGGCATGAAGGAGGGAAAGAAGATTACTCCTATAGAACCCCGAGGGTCCCTGTTGAATACTTTATCAAGTAAGTTCTTATGTTCTGCTGCTATACCACACTCCTTTTTCAGTAGCAGCTAATCAGCAGATGAAGGTATCTTTAAAATAAAGAACATTTTTCAGCCCACTAAACTCATCACCCTCCTACTTAAAACTCTTCAGTGAAATCTCATTATCCTCCTCCTTGTCCTTCATTTTCCTCTAGTTCTTAATATTCCTCTTCTCCTTCTTCCTCTTCTTCTTCTGATGATGATGGTGATGATGATTATGTACTTCATCCAATCCCTGAAATTTGCAGTGGAAACTCTTAAAGTTTGTCCAGTTGAGTCATTCTATCCTTAAACCGCCCAAGCTATCTATTCTATTTAAGGAAAACAGTTTCATTACTTCTTTAGCGATATATTCTAAGATATGAAAGTATTATTGTCATAGGCTTTTCTACCTTCGTTTACAATTTCTTTTCAGTTTGCTCTTGCTCTGTCTTCAGGGTTGACTGAAAAAAATTCACCAAGAGTATTCACATTCTCCATCTGAAAATACTGAATGAGCCACCATTAAACCTTCTCCCCTTGAGATTTTAATGAACTTACCTTTGACTTCTGCTCAAAGGCCCTTCTTTTTGTTCTTCATATCAATTACATGGTTCCTATTTGAATTTTGGGCTCTCTCTATAGTTTTATTTACAGTCTACAAAAGTGAATCTAATGTCTTAAAATAAATATTCTCCATCTCTGATATAATGGGACAGTTTCCCTTTGATCCCTTCCAGGCTTTTTGATTTGTAATATAATTGTCTGTTTTGGAGTATACATTGTAAGACCTTCAACTAGAAGGTGGACCTCTGCATCCAGCAGTTTTATGCCTTAAAGCAGGGGTCAGCAACCTTTTTGGCCATGAGAGCCATAAACGCCACATTTTTTAAAATGTAATTTCGTGAGAGCTGTACAGTGCTCACAGTGCGCGCTCCTGTAACAGCGCCTGAAAAAAAATTGACTATGGTTCCTGCAGAAAGAGCCTTATCTGGCCCTCAAAAGAGCCAGATATGGCTCAAGAACCATATGTTGCCGACCCCTGCCTTAAAGCAATCAAAAATGGTCCTAATACTCTTCTTTTACCCATGAATAATGATACCCAGGATGCTAATTAATGGAAGGATACCCAAAAGGAGTCTTTTCATCATATTTCAGTACTTTGTCTTTGATCCTAAACAATTCAACATATTTCTGAAGCAACTAAAATAGGATGGTTTGCTCATCCACTTTATAGATTATGTAAAGTAAAATAGAATTATTTTTACACATGGTAGAATTTGATGCCAAGACTGTTTCAAATGGAAGGCAAGATGGGCCAAAGCATAGAAAATGAAAATTGAAAAAGACAAATATGAAGTCCTGAATTTAAGTTTAAATAATAATTTGCAGAAAGCATGGCTTGCCAGCAGTTTGTGGAAAAAAACTTTCTAGAGGTTTTAATTGACCACACTATCAAATTGAATCAATGGTATAAAAAAGTGTTGTTTTTTTCATGGTAATACAACCCTTTGTAGTGTTTAGAATGAGGCAGTTAATAGTCAAAATATTTTCTGTGATGATTAGACGACATCTGTACTCAACTCCAGATACTTTTGAAGAGTGTTGTTAACAAATTAAAGTATGTCTAGATCAGGGTAAGCTGGATGGTAGTATTCTGGAAATCATGTATCATAAGGGATTTTTGAAGAAACTTGGATTATTTAAACCAGAGGAGACTGTGGAAACACATAATAGCAGTCTTCAACATTGGTAGGCCTTCCACAATGGAAGAACTGTACGATAGAAGAGCAGTTATTTATTCAACAAATGTTTATTAAGCAACTACTATGTGCCAGGTACTATGTTTAGTTTCTGGGCATCTAAAAAAAGGCAAAAGACAATCTTTGTCCTCAAGGGGATCATATCTAATGAATTAGATTTAGTTTGAGTAGTTTCAGCTAGCAAAACTAGGATGAACAGAAGTTAAAGGAGTGTAGACATTTTCTGTCATAATCAGGAATTTGACAATGATTAGAGATCTCCAGAAATGAGTTGCTATTGATGAAATTTGGATTTAGGTCCTTTAATTAGCAGTGTTCAAATAAGGGTTGGATAACCACCTGTCAGGAATGTAGTAAGTATTTTTTTCATTGCCCAGGAGGCTGGATAACATGATTCCTAAGCTCTTTACCACTGTGAGGATTCTCTTGTTAAGTGGCCTCATACATGTGAAATCTTCACAAATTCATGATGCTCTTAATATTATAATTCTATACCTAGTCTCACAGTGTTTTGGAATATCTAGGACTACATCCCTAGAGCTACAGAATGAAACGGAAATTTTTTAAAAGTTTTTCTCTATGTGCCTTTTAGACCAATGTTAGTGCTAAGAATGAGAACTATGTATCTAACATCACCATATCAACTTGTATTCTCCAGTGCTGGCAAAAGTGAATCATTTAATCTAACCCTTTCATTTTACAAATAGAGATCTAAGAGGTAAGGTTATTTGACCACATAGGTAGAAAGTGACAAAGTCAGGATCACATATTTAGAAGAAACTATAGAGATTGACCATCTACTACAAGTCACTCTGCAGATGAAGAAACAAGCATTTTAAAAGTACCTATTATGTGCTAAACCCTTTACAAATATCTCATTTTTATCCTCACAACAACTCTGTGATAGTTTGGGAGGGCAGATGCTATTATAATATTCATTTTACAATTGAGTAAACTGAGGCATACAGAAGTAAAGTGACTTGACCAGGATCATGCAGTAAGCATCTGAGAACTAGATCTGATTTCAGGTTTTCCTGACTCCGTTCTATTATCTAGTAGCCTCTCTGAGTTCCAGAAAGTTAAATCACCTACCCAAGGCCACACAGATAATAAGTTAAATCACCCACCCAAGGCCACATAGGGCTTGAGGTTAATTAATTAATAAATAATTTAATAATTGATAAATAATTTAATTAATAAATAATGATGATGATAATATAATTTCTATAGTGCTTATATTTTTCCACGTACTGTGGTAAGAAATTTACAAATATTATCTCGTTTGGTCTTCACAACAACTGAAGGGAGGTGCTACTATCATCGTTTTAGGGTTGAGGAAACCGAGGCAAACAGAAGTTAAGTGGCTTGTCCAAGATCACACAGCTATGTGGCAATCAATGCCATTTCTGCCAGCATGAACACTTCATTTTTTATTTTTATTTTATTAATTTAATAATTATAATTATTTTTATGTGATTAAATTCTGGTTAGAGACTGAAAGTTTTCATTCTATAGCCTGGTCCCACTTAAG
>NW_025375717.1:0-5249 GCF_016433145.1 Gracilinanus agilis
TTTCTTTCTTTCTTAAGACCATATTGTGGAGTTCTAAAATTGTTTTGGAAATTCTGTCTTGTGGATCAGTAGTATGTAGACTAATTAAGTACACTTTGTGAATTGTATGCTTTTCCTCCAATTAAAAATCTTAATTACTCCAGTGAATTTTCCAATTTGAAGGTTTGTTGTGAAGTATAAGCATTGAAGCGTGGATGTCCAGATCAAATTGGGACTACCATGGAGTCCCCCTAGTTTACTAGAAAGCTATTTCTAGTTAATTATGAAATCACCGTAGGTAACCTGGGCTCCAAAATTCATAGCAAAGAAAGATATTTTTCTCAAGTGCATGAATTCTTCTTGCTAAGGTTATAAACAGTTCCTCATGCTTCATTTTTCCTAACTATGATCAGATCTTAGGGCAACAAAAGATGCTCACAATCTTGCTAGGTAAATTTCAAAAAATTGACTCAGTGTACATTCTTCCTACTATCTTGGCAGGAGTATTTAGGTTCGTTTAAATGTCAAAATGGGTCTAAATCATTGTCCATGCTTCTTGATCAGAGATGTATCCAGAGCTTTTCAGAGACTGGAGGATTCAATATATCTCTGAGAATGATTCCTTATGTTCCAGCTAGAATGATTCTGGAGACAGAGCCATAGAAGCACTTCTAATTTTTCTAATAATGTCTCTTTCTTCTTTTTGTTTCTGAAGAAGATATAGCCTTTTATACCTATTCTCTGCTTAGGGAAGGTATTGGGGAAAGTACTATTGACCTTACTTTGAAGATGGGAAAATGGTATCTATATTGAGAAAATTTGCCCAGATCCATCTGAAGAACTGACACTGGAATCCTGGATAGCAGAATTCAGTGATATTTTCCTCTGGTTAATTCAGTTAATCAAATCTATCTCTCAATGATTGCTACTCATCTTATAAGTTAGTTTCAAATCTCCCCTGTTCTTTAGAGCATGATCTGGGTCTCTAGGTCTTATTCTGATGTCATTCCAAACTCAACATAGCTTAGAAATCTTCTCCACCTTTATTTGTGTAACCATCATCATCTTGCTTATCTTACAAATACACTATCTTGACCTATAAAAAAAGAGAGAAAATCACCTATCTTTTCCATCTCTTCAGTTGGGTGGTAAGTTCTGCCTCTTAATAATATATCTTAACACTTTTCACTGTCTCCACCATTTTCCTCATCTTTCTCCCTCCTTCTCTAAAAGGTTAGATAAGACATAGTTCCTATCTTCATAGAGATTGCATTTTAGTAAAGAGATAAGAAGCAAACACAGGCAACTGTAATTCACACTGCGAAAGTAGAGGAGAAGGAACAGTCAAAGATAATGTTTTCTCTTATATGCTTAATGCATTAGAGGGTTGCAAAGCAAATGTGAATTCTGAAGAGGGAAGAAAGACCATTATTGACCACAGAGATCATCCAGAAGGTTTCATACAGGTGGAATCTGAGCATGGATTTAAAAAGCTATTGGGAATTAAATATTGAAAAGGAAAGCAGATATTTCTAGACATAGGGAGCAATATAAAGAAAAGTTCTAAATTGAGAGAGTATACAGTAACAGTTATAACAGTTTTAAAAGAGAGTGTACAGTTAGGTAGCAGAGACTAGGGCAGTTAGGTTGAAGTTTCATATGTGTAAGGAATAAATATGAAATAAGATTAGGGTTGGTTATATTAGATTGTTGAGGTCCTTGGATGCCTTGGAAAGGCATTTAAATGTTATTTGATATACTATAAGGATTTTTTTTTATTTTTACCCCCATTTTTTACTTTCTATTTATTTAAACCCTTATTTTCTATCTTAGAGTCAATACTGTATATTGGTACCAAGGCAGAAGAGCTGGAAGGGCTAGGCAATGGGGGTTTAGTGACTTATCCAGGGTCACACAGGAAGTATCTGAGGTCATATTTGAACCCAGGACCTCCTATATTTCTAAGCCTGACTCTCATTCTACTGAGTCACCTAGCTGCCGGGGCTATTAATTTTTAAAACAAGTTTAGACCCTTTGATTTGTCCTGAGTTAGGTTTTGGAAGCAATAGCTCGGATAAAATATTCACTTTTTTTTCCCTCTACGGCCCCCTGAAAGGGAAAAAAAAGAAAAAAAGAAAAATTCACTACAGATATCTAAAGGAAAAAATAGCTTTCTACATGGAGTATATAACATTATCTACTCATGACAACTTATAGACAAAAAGGTTAACTCCTGCATCTATCATCTGTCTCTTAAAAAAGTTTATATGAAACATCCATTCAGTCAAAACCAGCACACTCTCTCCCTTAAAATGTCATCTAGGTTTTTCCAAGAAGACTTGGACTGCATGGTTATCTTGGAATATCCTCTGAAGACTCTGTAAATGAATAGATGACAGGATAAATACCCCAGAATCCCTTCAAATAGAAGAAGGAATAGAATAGGGTAAACAAGGTTGTCAAACTCTATATGCTTTCCCGTTGGCTTGAGGTCCTCTCCTCTGCCTCATTGAAAGCTGTCTTGAAATTCAAAACCTTCCTTCATTCTGTGCTACTAAAGCCTTCCATACCTTTAATTGCCCCTTTTACTACCTAATCCTTGATCCAACACCACTGCCTCCAAAGCTGACTTTAGATGTAGATTTGGCCAGAAATGGACAGTTCCTTGTTTTGGGTGCTCTCCCCACCATCTGCGGTGAAACTTTTCTTACCTTCTTCTATAATGATATATATATATATAAAACCAAAACCTTGTTTTTGATTCCCTTGTGTTTCTTTATGTTTGATTATCCTTGTATGGTTTCCTTGTGTTTAATTATCTTTGCACTAAGTGATCCATAAAATGATTCAATGTTTCTTCTGTAGTAACTTTCATTTGGCCTCTGGATGAAAATACATGACTGCTTTCTTTGCATTAATTACTTTCTATTCTTTTAACTTCAACCTGATTGTTCTGTCTTCAATTTTCCATTTTCCATTTTGCTACAAATTCAAATTTTCTCTTGTATTCTTCAGGAGAGAAAAATTTAATGAATTTAGGTCTGTCTTGATTCTTTTGGGATATACTGATAGAAGGTATCTTCTCACTTTTCATAGACCTTCAGTGCCTTTACAGGCAAGATTATTTACCAGAATTGTCTTCAACTTCACACTGACTTTTTATCTGTTGTCCAGAAATTATCCATTTTACTCTTGAATATATTCATGTCCTTAACTTTTCTCACTTGTATAATCCAGAATAAGAGCCAGCTTTCAATCTCTGTGCTTTGTTTTTAGTTTCCTTTTAAGACTTATCCATATCTGCTTCTGTATGAAATTCAGGAAATTAAATTCTTTTGGATGCCTTATCCTTGGGAACAGACTAATCTAACTTAAATAGCATCTTCAAACATATCCATTAGTCGCTCTTGTGTAATTAATAAGACAGATTCTTGATAAATAGTGCTTTTATGTCTGTCGTTCATACTTTCTTTTCTTCCCCATTGTTTTTCCAGGTTAATTTAAGAATAAAGAACTTAACATAACAGAAAAGGAAAATGACAGATTTTGCAGAAGATGTAGGAAAATTGGGAAACTAATGCACTGTTGGTAGAGTTGTGAACTAGTTAAAGTTTGCTGGAAAACAATTTGGAAATACTCCCAAATGACTGTAACAGTATGCATCATCTTTAACCCAGTAATGCCACTATTAGATATGTATCCCAAAAAATCAAAAGAAAGGGAAAAGGAACTATTTGTACAAAATATTTATAGCAACTCTTTTTGTGGTGGCAAAGAATTGGAAATTGAGGGGATATCCATCAATTGAAGAATGGCTGAATAAGTTGCTGTTTTTAATTATGATGGAATATTATTGTGCTATAAGAAACAACAAGTAGTATGATCTCAGAAAAATCTGGGAAGACATATATGAACTCATGCAAAGTAAAGTGTGCAGATCCAGGACATCGTACACAGTAACAACAATATTTTAATGATGACCAGCTATGGAAAACTTAACTAATCTGATCCAAACAATGACCCAAGACAATTCTAAAGAGCCCATAATGAAAAAGTGCTATCCATTTCCAGAGAGAGAACTGATGAACTCTGAATATAGATTGAAGCATACTTCTTTTTATTCTCTTTATTTTTATTGTTTTATTTTATGTTATCTTTTTCAACATGCAAATATTTTTCATCACAAGTCCTTGGGGATTTTCTTGGATCATTGTATTGCTAAGAAAAGTTAAATCATTCACAACTGTTCATCATACAATATTCCTTATTCATTCTTATCCTGAGTTTCAGGTAATCACGGGATAGGTTCTGATATTTCTGCATTAATGATTAAAATGCAACATCTCTCTCATGTAATAACTAACTGTATCAATTAGCTCTGAGCCCCTTGCCCAGTTAATGAACTATTTTTTTTTTTTAAATAAAACCCTTACCTTCCATCTTAGAATCAATACTGGGTATTGGTTCAAAGGCAGAAGACTGGTAAGGGCTAGGCAATGAGGCTTAAGTGACTTCCCTAGGGTCCCACAGCTAGGAAGTGTTTGAAGTCAGATTTGAACCCAAGACCTCCCATCTCTGGGTCTGATTCTCAATCCACTGAGCTACCAAGCTGCCCCTAATGAACTACTCTTTAAGAAACTTAGGAAACCTCTTTTCCCAAAAATGTTTACCCATTTGGCCCCAGTAGTAAATATAAAACATCTTATTTGGCATTCAAAGCCTTTTATAAGTTAGTCCCTTCTTATCTTTTCAGTCTTTTTACTTTTTTCTTTTTGATTGAGTGACTCTAGCCTCCTGCCTAAACCATGAACAAAACACTCCATCTTTCTCTACTAAGAGCATTTTCTCTCAATGTCCCCCATACCTGGAATACTCTCCTTCCTCTTCTCTGACTACTGACCTCCTTGACTTCCTTTAGGTCCCAACTAAAATCCTACCTTTTACAAGAAACCTTTCTATCCAAACTTTAATTGGTAGGAAAATGAAATTTCAGAATATGGTGCTTATGGTGTGTCTGTAAGCCATTCCTACAGGTTCTTATCTGCATATGTTGGAGGTAACAGTCCTCTTGTCTGTGTCTATGATGGGACTCAAGCAAGTTCAAAGATTTAGAAGCAGGAGGGAACTCAGAGATCAACTGGCTTAATACTCCCATTTTATAAACAACAGTGGGGGGGTTGCAATGTTAAAAGAATGAATAAAAATAATTTTTGGAAGAATGCATTTGGGTTACAGGTAGCTAGTTTTATATATATATATATATATACATG
>NW_025375718.1:0-7599 GCF_016433145.1 Gracilinanus agilis
ATTATATATTTATATATTTTTCTATAAAAAGAAAGAGTTGGGTCACACTAAATCTTAAGAAAGCTATTCTGAAAATCATAACACCTACCCACACTAGGTAAGGAGATGGTTTGAAACAATCTCTCTTTTAGAGCAAAGTCAAAGCCCAAATGATGACATAAATCTCAGGACCATATTAGGACGTGATTCATAGTTGAGTCTTATGAACCTAAAAATCAGAAGAAACTCCATAATTCCTAGTCTGGTATAAATGATTTGTGAACATCCCTGACTAATAATCAATAAGGATCTCCCTGAAGGCGTCAGGTCAAGGGGAGACCCAAGCATTCCTCATCCTTCAATACTGATGAGTACAGAAAACAACTTTCCATGGATATGATTTAAGAGGATCTGAGTGAATCCTATGCTCAAAAGTTCTCCTTCACTCACTAGACTTGTCCCCATGCCAGAAATTCAGTCATTAAATAAAGTAGTTAATACTTAGTCCAGGGCTTTGGGATCACATAGGGCCATTCATATAATCTGACGTCATTATGTTTTAGAAATTTATACTCTACTCGTTAGGGAACTTTATAAGAGACAGTATGGCAGGATGGCTAGAAAGCTGGAGTCCAAGTCAGGAAGACCTGAGCTCAAGTACAATCTTTGGCACAGGGTGAGCAATTTAACCTCACAAGTGCTTTAGAATCTAGGCAATTCTCTAAGCCAAATAAGTTGCAGAGAAAAGTGCTCATGTATGATGAACTAAAGTGAGAATTCTTGATATTACCAAAATATCAGATGGGAGAGCTCCACTCTATTCATATAACATCAGGCTAGGTCTAGATAACCTCTTAGGTTTTTTTTCCAGCTTTGCATTCTATGTCTAAAACTCCTTTGCTTAATGATGGTAGCAAATGTGGCCTCAGACTCACAGTTTAAAGTCCCAGGGAGACCCCTGTGAAATGCCACATGTTCATAAGGAAGGTCAATACATTAATTTCTAACCACTCTTTTAACACCTTCATGCAATTTAATCAGATTAGCTAGCTGTTGTCTAGCAGAATGCTGAGGGAATGGGACTTCCCCAAGGAGTACGTTTTCAAAGTGCTAGGAGGAAGAAAAGTCCAGGGAATAGGGTGCTGATAGGACCCAGATGTCAAGGATACTGGGGAGCCATCATACTAGTCCTCTGGGGCTGGGGACTGCCAAAAGGGAAGATGGGGCCTATACAGACAAGCTTCATCTACTTCCTGATTTTGCCAGGAGCCAGCCTTGCACTTGCCTGCAAAGGCTGAAAAGAAATGTTCCCTTCAGTTTAACATGGGTAGGCTTATGTAAGACACAGGTAAGTTCTCCATTACTGTCGGCAGCCCTGGGACATTAATATTTGATGTGCTTCTCATCATCTCTGTTTGTGTCATTTGTCAATGCCCAACAGGTCTTCTGCTGGCTATGCATTAAAACTATTTTCAAAATATGTCATTGTCAGCCCATGGCATACTCATTACTTACTAAGATAAGGGGCCGGATGAGCAGAGCAGTAGGTGGCTTGCTTACTTAAACACACTGGACTAAATTGTGAGTATTTTCATTTGCACACTTTTTTTTTGCCTTTTTAAATGCCCCCCAAAGCACCCAGACACCATCTTCCTAACAACAAGGACCAGAGAAAGAGGCAACCATAAATAACATCATGTAGGTTATCATGGCTCTAGGCAAGGGACTCTCCAACAACAAGGCAAAACCGTGAAGTGGGAAGAGCTTGTTTTTATTACCCCACCTCCCTGCTCTGCCTGCGCTTTAATGGTCCTTTGCTCTAATTTCTTAAAGTTCCCAAGCTGTCCATCCTCCTTGAGTCCAAATCTGCTGTCAGAGAAGAATGGGATGAACCCATTTAAACCTAAGTGGAAGTTAAGTAGAAGGAGGTAAAACACAACCGTGGGAAGGAAGGTTTGCATTTTAACAAGGAATGGTCCTTGTTTATCTTAAGGCAAAGGCATGAAGGTTTAATGGTAAAATTTCAAGCCACTTGGAATTATGTTGGTGACAGGTAATAATAGAGCAGAGGGCTTCTGAAGGAGGTCCCTCCTAACTCCACGTTTTCCACATCTATAATTATGTGTGTATTTCTCTGTGTCTGTATGTGTGAGTTTGTGTGTGTGTGTGTATGTGTGTGCGTGTGTTATAAGAGGAAGTATACTAGATGGAGTTACGAGAATTAAATACAAGTCCTGACTCTTCTAACTAGCTCCATGACACCCCAAAGGCCACAACTCTCTTGGATTTTGATTTTTATCATTTATAAAATGAGAGGATTGGGTTAGATGATCTGCCCTTCCAGCTCTATAATTTCAGGTTATGAATTACTCCCTCAGGAGAAAATAGAACATATTCTCATGGATCAAAGTCTACTTTTTTTCATAAGAGGCAACTGGAAGGGATCTTAAAAGGTATATAGTTCAAAATCCTTGTTATATAGGTGAACAAATAAAACCCAGTAAAGGAGAGTGACTTGCTCTGCATCACTCAGTTTGTAAATGGAGCAATCCTAACTAGAACTCAGTTCTATTGGTTGCTTTTTGCTACACCTTGCAACAGCATAGGGAATGAAAGAATAGTTTCCTAAGACAATGAAATCTCTACCCAATAGATGAGCTTCTTGAGGATGTACCCAAAGGCTTCAGGACAGAAATATTACTGCTATTCTGTTGTGACTGCCATTGTTACTGACTACTAATACTAATAATAATCTAATAATGGCAACTAGGTAGCACAGTAGATAGAATACCTATTTTCAGTCAGAAAGATTCTTCTTCATAAGTCCAAATCTGGCCTCCAAAACTTATTAGCTATATGACCTTGGACAAATCATTTAACCCTATTTGCCTCAAGTTTTCTCATCTTTAAAATAAGCTGGGTAAGGAAATGGCAAACCACTCCAGTATCTTTGTCAAGAAAGTCCCAAATAGGATCATAAAGAGTTGAAAACAACTGAACAACAAAATCTAAATAATAATGATGGCAACAGTAACAGTAATAATAATTTGAAAAACAGAAGGTCCACCACTCTATAGATGCCATTGGAAGACAAATACTTCCTCACAGAAAAGGAAGGAAAAAATGGATAGAAATGCTTAGAGCATATGATAAAGACCTTTTTAAAAAAGCTATAGAAACACTTTGGGAACAAGCAGAAATTATTTTGCTAATCAACAAAGGATGACTATGTTTAGTTACTATTAGATTAGTTTTATGTAATCAAAAGTGGTTTACATCTGGATAAGTTCTCTGAAATGACTAAGATCCACAAGCAGAATCAAAAGGCCCTCCAAAGGCGAGACCCATATACTCAGTCAAAAATATGTCAACAAAGAAATATTGACCAAATGACTGAATCATGAAGGGTTAATAATGGCAATTCAGTAACAGGACAATGTCACCAGAAATTACTAAAGAATTATTCTTAAGGAGTTCATAATGGGTTACTTGGGAGAGTGAAAATTTAGCATTTAATTCAACACCTAGCAAAACATTAAGTGGTGACAAGGAACCAATCTCCATACTACAAATATTAACTTCAACATATTCTAACAAACTCAGCTACTAAAATTATAATGGTATGGGCCTATTATAATATATTAAAGTGTCGCCACAGCTGCCTAGACATATTATTGATGAAGAAAATATGAAAACAATAATTTTAAAGAAATGTCATCAAACCAAATATTTATAATCTCCAAGTATCATTTGGAAAAACAAAAGCCTTCAAAATATAGAAGTCTATCAGAGAAGTTCAAAATCATGAAGCAACTAAGTAAGATGGATGATCTTGTGATCCTTTATGCTACTGGAACTCTAATGAGGGTACTTTTGGTGAGCCCACAGAATGTCAACAAGGAAGAATTGAACAACAAATGTGCATTTGATTAGAAAAAATAAGAGATTCATGAAAGCTACACAAGACCAACTCAATGCTACAAAAAGTTATAGAAAGACCATAATTTAAGAATCCTGCAAAATTAAGACATATTTTACAAAAGAATGACAAAGATCAAATCAGCAAATACCAAAAGATAAGGAAACATAATGAAGTTATCAGAAGTGTGCATAAACTAACAGAGAAAAGGGGAAAAAGAGGGAGGGAGCTGTATGTGTTAATTAAATTAAATTAATTTAAAGAAAATTAAATCTTAAAAATTAAATTAATTCAAAACAAATACCTTTAATACAAATACAAGCTCCAGAATATACTTGATAATTTAGTAAATAAACCATACTGAAACAGAAGCATTATAACAGACAAAATTGTTTTCATCGGATGCTGTCATACTAAATAGTCAAAGCTTCCAAACAATTTGGAGATAAACCTTCAAAACACGAGCACCTTAAGTCACAAACAGTTTGAGATACGAGCAGTCATGATCAGGATTTTTTGCTTTAAGTCATGAGTGGATATTTGAATCTCCAGCTTCGGCCACCTTCCACTACATAGTTTGGTTTCATAAGTTACTTGAAGCTAGCTTGCTTAGTTCAGTATTTATCTGGCTGTGTGAGCATCTGTATTTAATTGCTTTTGCTTTCTTCTTTATTTTTATCTTTATTATCAGTTTTTTTGGCAAATTTCTTAACTTTTAGCTATGGGTCCTAAGAAAATGAGTGCCAAGGGCAGTGCTGAGAAGAAGAGAAGGATGATATCCATGAAATTAAAGCAAGAAATCATCGAAAAACACGAGCTAAATGTATGTGTTTCCGACTTGGCGAAGGAATATAATCATAGTACATCAACAATATGTACGATTTTGAAACAGAAGGAATCATTAAAGTTATGTCTTCCAGGTGTGGAACCCAACAATTAGGCCATCCAAAATGCCATGGGATCCTTGGCCTCATGGGCTGCTAAGGATGGCAAAAAGGAGAAGAAAGAGGAAGACAAGAAGTGAGGGCAGAAGATAGAGAGTGCTAAGTTTCCTCTCAGGGGGCTGAAAAGGAAGGGTAGGGTGAGGTGGATGGTTGGGTAACAGGGAGACAGGCAGGAAGGTTCTCTCTTGGGCAGCCAGAGCTAGTCTGGAAGTCAGGGGCTCTGAACATTCCATGGGGAGGGTTCAGCCATTGGCTGTGAGCTGAAAGTTCTCAGCCAGTGGTGAGCTACTCAGAACTGCTTACCCCCCACCCCAGGTCATTGATAAAATCTCTGTGGGAAGCCAAAATACTATCAGGGCTGGAATAGGTGGTGGGCTTGTTTAACAGTTACAACCCAAATAAAATTTGGCAAATTTTTTTTTCAAAAAAAAAAAAAAGACACCTGCAGAAAAAGTTGGAACAGATTGTGTGTTGGAGCTATGTAATGACATTTGTTTCACACATTATCAGAACATTCTGAAAGGAAGAAACAAACTGTTATGGAAAAGTTTTGTTGAAATGGCCTCTAAGTGAAATTGAGGAAAGTGTGGCAAGACAGCCAAAATTCAGTGAAGAAAATGATGACAATTAAGTAAAGTAAAAAAAAAACAGCAATTAAGTTTAGCAATAAAGTTACATATCATAAGTAATGTGTAAGGTAGATTTTGCATTTAAATGTAGCATTACATGTGTAGAGAGTAAGTTATGTTAGCCAATAACACACTAAATGAAAACCTTCTCTGCCAGCATCTTTGCCTGACCTTAAAGGTAAATAACATTTCATAAGCAAGTTTATTTCTTTACATTCTTGCTTGTTATCTAGAAATATAATTATTATGTAATTATTATATAATGTAATTATATAATAATTATAATATAATTATTATTTATAAAGTGCATTTTCGTGTTTAAAAGCACATAAAACAAAAAATTAGTGTGGTTTTGGGGGGCCAGAATGGATTAATTGCATCTCCATCCATTTAAATGGGGAAATTCAATTTGATACACTAGCAAATTGATTTATAAGCTTGGCCATGGAATGAATTAAACTCGGGTATCAAGGTGCCAATGCACAAAAACTTAGAGGAAGACTTCAAAATTCATGGAGAAACAGGATGAACTGCATATCATCCTCTTAGCTGTCCTGAAAATGCTTTCAAGGAAACTACAGGAGATGAGTTGATATTCTAATATGTATTCAGTGACAAAAAAGCAATTATTTTATTCACTTAAACATAAAAGAATAATAGTAGGATAGTGATAAGGCAGGATTATGTGTATCTGTATGCCATATGAGAGAGATGATAATGATGATAATATTCACATAATGTATATAGCAACATCAGATGACATGAGAACTTTAAGACGGGTTGAATTCCCTGCTCTTCTCCAACTATTTCTCCTTCTCACCCTTAGACAGACCCAGTTGGTTGTTTAGTTGATTGGTGGTTTGGTTGGTTGGTTGGTTGGTTGATGTGCTTCATACTAGAAGAGGACCAAAATGAAAGAGTCACAATCCAAATAAGATCATTGGTTCTTCACAGAAGATCCCAAAAGAAAACTAAATAGAGCTTGTATGGCCAGTGTCCTTCCCACATTCCAGGAACAACCCCTGCAAATGTGGAAGAGAGCAGAGAAGAGGATTTGAAGGAAGTGAGGGGGAAGAGGTGAGCATTCCCTCTATAATGATGAATGAGAGCCAGGCTGGCACAGTGATGTTCACTGTATCTTGGCTGCTGCAGGGGTTAGATCACATTAACAGAGGGAATGTGCACTTGAGCTGACAGAGAGCGGGTGATTAACACAAGGCATCCATCATGCGTTTCAAGGCTACAGCAATGTGGCATGGGAAGGGGGAATTGGCTCCAAGGCATCCTCTTGCCAAAGAAGCATGATCTTGCACTGCCAGATTAACTAAAGGCTAAACAACCACTCCTAGCCAGTGATGGAAAATGGATTATTTTATTTCCATTATATTGTACATATGGTAAGAAGGAGTAAAATACATGGGAAAGGGCACTGTTTTTAGAGTCAGAAGGCCTTTCTACAATATTTACTATTAGCATGACCATAGGTAAGATTCTTCATTTGCATTATAGGTAACTATTTATCCATCACACCTCAAAAGGTTATGTTGGGGAAAGTGCTTTGGAAAGCTTAATGTGAAGTAAAAATATTAATTGAAGAAAAAGAATGAGAGTAAAAATAAAGAGAAGGAGGAGGAGGAAGGGAAAAGAATAGCAAGTGTAGCAGAAAAATCAGAGAAACCAAACTTTGTGTGGCTAGGTACATCAGGTTGCAGAAATGAGTCCTGTTCTCAAGATGCTCTGAGCCAATCTTAGAAAAACACTTCTCAATGAGGGAAAAATGGTACTCCAAATGGGGAAACTGGATCCCTGATTTTTAGAAGAACTCAGTCTGTTAGCACAGATGTCTAGATGGTGGGGATCTATCCCAATCAACTTATAATTGAATAGGAATCCCCTATTCTGCTTTCCTAACAACTAGTCACCCAACCTCTACTCATAAAATAGAGATACTAACAAAGTAATGAGAAATTGGCTGCTCCTGAGTTGAGCCATTCTAGTTATGTATTATTCTAATTATTAGGAATTCTGATTTTTTCCTAATTTTAATACAATTTATTTACAAGTGGTCTCAGGCCTTTCCTCCTCTCCCCACATCATAGAAGGCATCATCCACCAAACAGATATATAT
>NW_025375719.1:0-3957 GCF_016433145.1 Gracilinanus agilis
TATAAAGACTGATATATATATATATATATATAAAGACTGACGTATATATTTGGTTCATCTGGACTTTCGGGAGCAGTCAGGTTGAAAGGCAACAGATCTCATCACCTATGGGCAGGAGACATTATAAAACAATAGCTTCTGTATACTTGAGAGTTCAGTAATTTTTTGCTTTGTTTTTAAAAAGGGATAACATGTATGACCCCTACCATAAAACTGATCCTAAAGAATAATTTAAGTTGAAAGGCTGCTGAACAGCCTCTGACAACTCATGTCCTGTTTATGTTAGCTTCTTTGGTCTGAAGGTTTCAGAAATCTCTACAGACACTGGCGAAACCTTATAATTTGGAGGCAATGGTCTTACCCTCATTCTGGAAATATACAAAGCCAGGGACACAGATTAAATGCTAAATTCAATTTGAAACTTTTGATAGACTTGGGAACCAAGGAATTTAACAACTTTACCAAACTATCTTTTGTTCTCATGTCCCATTATACCCCCTCCCCCGTCCTGTTTGAAAAGCAATTCTAGGCGCCGTTACTGGCCATTTTCCAGGGTTCTGTACTGGAATTGCTTTCCAGGAATGCAGATGGCATACACATTAATACAGGGATTTTGAATTAAGATTGTAGAATGGATCAGTAACACAAATCTATTCAAAATCATCTACAGCAGCTTAAGAAGGAACAGGGGGTGGGAAGGAAAGGCTCACACTTAAAACAGATTGAAAAATGAGCAAATCCAGGATGGTAAGAGCCTCTATATTGTAAAGCCTTTTAAAAGGATTTTTTAAAAACCTGATGACTTTCTGGAAATAACAGGTGTCAAATTACTCTTGACTGTATCTAAGGTTGGCAGAGTGCTAATGCATCTGTAAGAGGTTCTGAACTAGTGGTTGATGGAGCCAGGCATCCTGGGTACTGTTCTTTGGTTCCATTACCAAATCATTGAGTGATCCCTGTGAAAATCACAACTCCTTTGTGCCTCAAGTTCCTCAGTGCATAATACAAATAATATAATACTTGCTTGTATAGAACATGGAAACTGGCCAGTTAAAGGAAAAATGTCAAAACAGCACATCCTTTCAAATAAATTATCCCCAATAACAAAACTATTATAATTAGTGTTCCACAGCCAAAGTCCATAATTAATATGAAGATCAACAAAGAACACAGAAATTCATCTACTAAATTGCAAGATCAATTTTGATTTCATAATGTAACTGTTACATTTCATAATATGACAAGCAAAATACTTGTCACTACTTCCAATACCTTACCCCATAATTTCTTCAATGGATTTTTTTTTCTTTTTTAAAACCCTTACCTTCCGTCTTAGAATCAATACTATGTATTGGTTCTAAGGTAGAAGAGTGGTAAGGGCTGGGCTGGGCAATGGGGGTTAAGTGATTGGCCCAGGGTCACACAGCTAGGAAGGGTCTGAGGCCATATTTGAACCTAGGACCTCTCATCTCTAGCCTGGCTTTCAATCCACTGCACTGTCTACTGAATAAAATCCAAACTTCTTTACCTGTTATTCAAGTTTTCTAGGATCCCGGCTTAATGTCATTATCTCTAACTTGTCTGGTTTGGGAGACAGATCACCATTCACTGGTCTATAGTACAGGTTCACACTTTTTCATTTCATGGACTCCGTTTGCAGTTTAGTGAAGCCTCTGGACCACTTCTTAGAATAGTTTATCTGAATGTTTTTAAATGCGTAAGACAAAATACATATAAAATACACCAAGGAAATCAATTATATTGATAGTTGTCAAAATATTAACAAAAAGAAGTTAATGGAACTGTTAGATAGAACTTAGATTCTCATCTCTCCTCACACAATAATGGTGGAATTTGCATTATGGTCCTGATGAGGAACCAGGCATCCATATCGTTTCTCGCCATCTCCTTACTACATCTCTGTAAGGGTACTCAACTCTCCTTATGTATTGTTTCTTTAGGTGCAGAGGGGCTATCATGCTTACTTATATTTGCATCCTCAGTGCCTAGTACATATTAAGTGCTTAATTCTTTAGCTAACTATTTTTAATGAGAGGTTAAAACATTTCAGTAACAGTTCCACAATATTTCCTTAAAGTACTTTCAAAATTCTTGACCAGATAGAATTAATTTCCAGTAAAATAAACCAATTTTTCTCCATCTAATTAGATGTAGTGAACCTTTTGCCCTCATCACTATTATATTTCTTAACTATGATCTGTCACCTTCAAAAGACAGTTTGAGACTAGAAATGTTCATCAAGTAATTGATTTCACGTCCAGAAAGCAATTAATTTATTTAAACTCTTTGCTAGACTCTTGTACCATGACTGGCAAATAGTTCCATCAGTTCTCTAGTCACCTTTCTTTCCCTTTAAGTATTTAAAGAATCATTTGTTCTTAATGGTTCTAGAGACTCTTGGAAAAGATTTCTTAATTTGGGGGGGGGCTGCCTAATTTCACCTTTTGGACTTCTAACTCTTAAGCAATCTTTTCCATTTCTTGAAAAGATAAACATTTTCCTAATGAGAGCCCCATGGACTTTGCAGTTAGCAATGTAAGATTTATTAATTTATTTCTGAAGGTTGGATCATCTAGATGCTCAGCACAAATTTAATCTGGGTTTATAAGGCATTTTATCTCCTTCAAGAAAAGTTTAAAATATAGATAAATCCAAGAAAAAAAATTAGATAAATCACTGAATGATGTATTAATCTCCACTGAGGCCAGCAACTCACATTTACAGAGCTCTTTGCAAAAATGCTTCTCAACGCCACTGCCACATTGTGAAGTAGGTAGTATAAGTATTAGTGTCTCCATTTCATAGATGATGAAATGGCTAAGAGAAATAAATGACTTTGTAAAACTAGAACTTGAATCCCATTTTGCTCCAGTTCTTTTTCTAGTACATCACACTTTCTGTGAATCCCTTGGTTTCCAGTCAGTTAGGAAACTGGACTAGAAGATACAACAGTTTACTTACAGTATGGCAATTCTTATTCAATGTACTGAAGATACTTGTAATTCTAATTCAGTTCTGATTCTCATGGACATGGTTCAAATAATAAATATAGAAAAGTTGCTAACTTTGGAGAAAGATGAGTAAAGAAATCAATTATAAAAAACCACTTATAGAAGTCTTAAAAACAGCCAGTTTTCACTAATTTTTAACTAAAAGCATTTCAACTGATGAACCTGAGTAGTGCTGATAAATTATCATAGCATGCCAGCTACTAAGATCTCACACTCTAAATATGTTATCCTATTTAAAGTATTCTCACTTTTTGAGAACTCGGAGCAACAAAACACTGCAGCACACAAGTCAAGAAGTGTGGCACATAACCTTTTTTCACTAGAATACAAATAATAATGTTATCAAATGAAATGGAAATTTAGATGTTAAGTTAATTACTCTTAATAAGAAACTATTATTCTAATTTCCTATAATTTCACAATTACAATGCTTCTTAAAAGAGCCAACACAAATAAAACCTTTGTACAAAGTTTTCTATACAACACAGATTCTTCACTCCTACTTCATCTGAAGGAAGACATTAAATAATTTATCATTTTGAACCTACATTTTATAATCAAAAGCTTAATTTTAAGGGGAAAATGGAACTCAAAATGATCTCGTTTTATATGTATATAAAGTTTAATGGGACAAAGTACTCAAGATTTATACATCTAGAAATTTGGTTGACTTTCATGCCTGTCATTTTGTTACGAAATAGAACATATCACTTTAATTTTCTAATTGAAACTGAAATAAATCATACCAAGACTTCTGAATCTCTCAAAAAATTCCAGAGGAAGTTCAAATGATAAGAATAATAATTAAAATGAAAATATAGTTTTAAACTATGTATAAAGTATATATATTTCATTATATTAAAACTATATTTATTACTTATAGTATGGCAATTCTTATTCCATGTACTGAAGATACTATATTATA
>NW_025375720.1:0-6628 GCF_016433145.1 Gracilinanus agilis
TTATATGAAAAAATTTGGTCTGACAGCTGGAATAGGGAAGAATATTTTATATTTTTATATTTTATATTATATTTATATTATAATATTTTATACCTTAGTATTATTATAAAAAAGACTTTGACTTTATAGACTGACCCACTAAAAGGATTTCAGGGATCTTTAGAGTCCATACATCACAACTTGAGAAATGGTGAATCAAAGATATCTCAGAATAGAACAGACTGCCTTTGGTAATAGTGGGTTCCAGTTCATTGGAGGACTTTTGGTAAAAGCTGTTAGTTATATTAATGATAACTTTTTGTTCATTTTTGTTTTTAGTGTAGATTGAACAATATAGTCCCCTGAGAACTCTAACTTTTTTTTACTTTGAGATTTTCAGAAAATGTCAGTGGTCTCTTCAAGGCCCAATATTCTTTGAGTCTATCAACATAGCCAAAATATTAAAAAATAAATTGCTTTCTTTTGTTGTACTGCCTCTAGTAGGTATCATAAAATAGCCAAGAGTATAATGACATGGTTTTATGAGGTCTATAAATTTAGAAAAACAATAGATTTAATGGTGGTTTAAACCTTTAATTATCTAATTGAAAATTTATTTTCCAGATGATGAATTTAAAATCCAGAGTAAGTGAATTGCCCAAGGTGACACAAGTAAATAACAGAACCAACTTTTTCTGATTCTAAATCCATGACTGTCAACTATACTGTATTTTGTCCATTAACAAATTCAAAAATGGAAATCAAAATGGTGGTCCAGTTGGTCGTGTTTCTAAACAATGAATTGAAATAAAAAATAAATATGTATATAAAAATGAATCAATCAATCAACAAGAATTCTATGTGTCTAAGATATAAAGACAATAATGAAGCAGTTCCCGAGCTCAGAGAGCTTATATTTTATTAAGATAGAATAGTTGTCATTATATCTAATACCCTATGGGTGATCACCCAACCAAGGACTCACTTCCCAGGGCTAAATCTCAGAAACATCAGTAGAGGGTATGTGAGTGTCAGTACAGTTAAGGGCTATGGATCTAGAGAGAAGGGAGCTAGAAGTGAGAGGAATAGGATTCAAGGAGAAGTAAGATTCAAGTTTTAAGAATTAAAGATTCTTGATAGTAAACTTTTCAGAGAGGGACTCACAAAAGTTTATCACAGATTGGTGCCTTTATCTTCATTTTTCTGGATAGTTGCAATGGCCTCCTAGTTCTGGATATCTTCTATATCTAATATATCTTCCAAACAGTTATCAACGTGATATTTCTAAAGAGTATGACAGAATATGTCACTCAACAGCTCACAAAGCTCCAGTAGCTTGCTGTAGCCTCTAGAATAAAATATAGCCAATCTGTTTCTCATTAAAAATTCTTTGCTCTGAAAAGTCTGGTTCTAGACTATCTTTACAAAATTATCATATTCTTTTCCCATTAGTGCACTCTATGATTGAGCCAAATTGCACTGTTTGCAAGTCCTACAAGAACACAATTTCATCTGATTTCTATAGACACCTTTTTATAGGATAGTCTTCTTGCCAGAAATGCATGGCAACAAAAGGCTACCACCTTCCTGAGTTTTTTCTGGATTCTCCTACTCTAAGCTTTTAATCTGAGCTCCACTCCTCTTAACTCAAAAGTACTTTACACTTAACTGACACATATTTATCATTTTTTATGCAGATATCTGCCCTGCTCAAGGTTATGTTCAAGAGAAATTATTTCATTTATATCTCTATCCCCAGAAGCTAGCAAAGTATGTAATATATAGTAGGCGCTTCATAAATACTGATTTATTTATTACCAGGTCAATATTTGGGAATTACTGGCTTGGCTATTGGGTACAAGTATAGCTTTGATTTTCACCTTCCAATGGGAATAGGTAGCTTTTTCCCTTCCTCCATTCTACTCAACTTTCCAACATATTGACATGGCTCGGCTGCTTTCAAATCATGCCACTGACTTGCCAAGAAATTATGACCTCAGTATCAGAGAAATGATGTGGGCTCAAGTGCAGATTTGCATAAACCATGCATTAGAAAGTCCAAATATTGAAAATGGGATAACTTAGTAAAACTCTCTCCCAGCTGTATGACAGACCTATAAATATGCAGATAAACTGTCTAGGACTGACTTCCAGTGGTCTGTAGTAAATATATTGTTGAAAATGTAGACAAAACCAGTGCATTTAAGTCGACCCAGTGTTTTCCTCTAAGTACAACATTTAGAGCCAGGTTTTATTATAATGCCCTGAATCTATTGAGCATTCAAATCAGCTGATAGCATTTTTAAATCACAGTTATTTTGGCATTTCTTATTGAAAGCAATAGAGGAACGACCAGAAGTAATAAATTTGTTTGTGAAAAGCAGCCTTGCTTGTCGCCGTTGTACATTGTTGTAACTAGGGTAAAATTACGCAATAAATTTATAGATTTACAGCCTTTATTGTTGGCCATGGCCAGCTTTTTCCTGTTCTCCCTGGGCATGTGCTTGTGTGTTTGAATGTGGAGATGTGTTTATTTTTTAATCACTAGTGCACGGAAATAAAAAAGTGTGCAAACTAGGACAGGCTCAGGATATTTCCATGAATGACAGGTCAGAGTGTTCCTTGGATTCACAGAAAAGACTTAGTTTAGTGTTCTGCCAGAGAAGCTCCAGGGAAGTCTTCTCTATGGGGTGCTGGGCTGGGGAGGTATTGTTCTCTATCTATCAGGTTATAGTTACCTCTGTCAAACAAATATTAGTTTTTTTTAAATATAGATTTTGAAAATAATCTGAAAAAAATCATTAAAAATACTAGTTAGGGGTGTAACATTCATTTTAACATATTAATAAACATTATAACAATTAGTAGATTTTATATATATTTTTAATCTATGGTTTTTAATCTATAGTTAAAAAATTCAGCTAAAATACCCAATATTCATCTTTCCTTTTTGCTGATATTTCATTCCTTATTCAATCCCTCAAAGTTGTTGTTGATTAAAGCCTCAGCTTGAATATATTTTCTAACTCTATACATCAGCTAAATTCTCACTCTTATCATTTTAAAAATAATACTAAAATATTCAGGTATATTTTTTATCTAAGTCATTTAGAAGTGCCACTGTATAACACACAGATCTGAACCCTATATGCCTGACCATTATATGTGACTCTTTTCCATGTTCATCCAAAAGTATGACCCATTGGATTTTGAAGTCTTTTTTCTCACTCCCAGCATTGTAAAGGTGCCATGGGAGCACTCTGACTGTCCATCTGTTATTTCAAACTTTTGAATAGAAATAGCTCTGGTTCTTTTCCTGTTACATAATTCATTTATGACTTTACTCTTGTTTATCTTCAGAGTTCCTTATTGCTTACATTTGGTAGTCTGTTCAAAATCACTGTGGGACTTTCCATTATCCTCTGTTGATACTCATGTTTATAGTTGAATGGCAAAAGCTACTGCTACATAACATTATCAATATAATGAAATCTTCCCAATGAATCTGAGAAATCTAGGAAATTCCCTTGAGTTTCAATGTTACCCTATTTGAGAGCTTTGTGATCCCCAGCTTGATACAGAGGATAGAAAAGTGAAGAGGACCATTATTTTTTGTTTCTTGATACCCCAAGAAAGCAATGTACACTGAAGCAAATCAGAAAGACTCACATACCAAATGAAAACGTTTATGGTAGATGCTGCTGACCAATAAAGCAGACAAACAAAACTTTCACATGAATTGACCTGAAGTCATGAATACTGTATGCTTTAAATATTTTTAGCCCTAAATCAATCTAGATAAAATATGAAATATATGTGGTATTAAAAATCTGAAAGTAGAAAAGTTAGTGAATATGAAGTCTTTGAAAATCTTCATTTAATGCAAAATCCAGAAATTTTACTAATAATGTAACATATGAAAACAATAATAGGAATATTTCAGATATTTTTGAAAAGGAGATGGGCATGCTTAGAAGAGATATTTAAGAATAATTCTTTTGTTCTGAGGGAAAGGGAGTGGGGATGGGATTTATGGCATGAATTTAGCGTGAAGATCACTTATACCAAAACTGATATTCTTTTAAAAGATAAAATTGTATAGAGACAATTGTATAGATACAATGATAGTCAGAAACTATTGTCACTAGTATCTCTAAGTACAAGTATCAAATACCCACAATTCTAAGAAAATTATTAAAAATGCAGAAAATTATTAAGAGATCATACCAAAATCTAGGTGGAATTCTCACTAAGAAATCAGAACATGATATTGCACAAATGAAGACAACATGGAAGAAACAGGGGGAATCTAAAACAAAAGTACAACATTAACTTCAAGTAATCTTAATTAACCAGTGAAAGCAAAAGTAAAAAAAAAGTTTCAAGTGATTTGAGGATGCAAAGAAGTATAAAGAAGAAATAAATCATACAATATCAATTAAAACTGTGATAAAGAAGAATGAAAAGCAAAGAAATAAGAGGACAGTTAGATTCCCCTGAAGAAGGAGTATATTAAAATTTTCTAGTCCTATATAGCTCAATTCGCTCTACTACTAGCTGCCTCTGGTATGGAAATTTTTAAGAGTGAATTTGTGGTCAAAGATAATATAAAAAGGTTTACAATGTCTACATGTTCAAGGTAAATCACATTGTGCAAAATTAAAAGTGGGTTATAGAGTGTTTACTAACTATTCACTACCCTGATTAAAATAGTTCACTCTCTTCAGGTTATCTGTTGAAGTCTTTGGTTTATTTGGGAGACATTGGTTGATTATCATTGGTAGGGATTTGCCTTGTTTTTAAATTTAATCTTTTTCAATGAACAAATTTTTTTTCTCTCATCCACCTCCACCTTTTTCAACTATAGGAGGCAAGGATTTTACTTTTTTGTATCTTAACATTTTTTTGTACAAAGATAAAAATTCTTAAAAAATCTTTTCTGACATTTTCTGACACTTGTTCTCTCTTTCCCTCCTCCTTCCTCTCACTCGGTGCCTGGTAATATGAGGTAAGTTATACATATGCTATCATGAAATACATGTTTAATACACATTTCCATATTCATCATGTTGTGAAACAAAAGATATAGCATATTCAAAAAAAAAACTCCCTAAGGAAATAGCCTCCATGCAAAGACAAAATAAGGAAAGTAGCAAAGCATTATGAAACAGAGACAATTAAAATGTGTTGGGATGAATAAGGAAGAAAATAGTGTCAAAAGTCATGCAATATGCAGGAAAAGGTGCTCATCAGCTAGTTAAAAAAAATCACTAGTGCTCTCCTTGTCAAGGTGCAATAAAAGTTTATACATGTGTTTATACCTAACGCATATCATTCCTTTAAAAAATAAAATAGCAATAGAAGAATTGTTAAACAAAAATATATAAAGAAAACTTCTTTCACAAAGGATTACTTGGAATAATTCAAAGATAAACAGAATGTCACCACCCCATTACCAATACAAGCACAAAGGGCTAGCAAAGGCACCACTGTACTGGGTAGTATTTTCACAGAAGTGAAGAATAAAAATAAAAGTAATCCTTTGCACATAGAAATTCTTTAATTTACTCATTAGTTGTATTATCACCCCTTTCATTTTTAATATTAGAATTTGGTTTTCTTCTTTTTTTATCAAATTGATCAATGGTTTATCTATTTTATTGATTTTTTTACAAAACCGTTTCCTTTTCTAATTTATTACTTCAATGAAATTCTTGCTTTCAATTTTATTTATCTCTCCTTTGACTTTCAGGTTTTCTAATTTGATATTTGAGGTATTTTTAATATGTTCTTTATTTTTTGTGGCATGCTTAATTCATTCATCTCCTCTATCTCTGTTTTATGTGGAAATAAACAGAACGTCTGCTACCAAGATATATTTTGTATTTTCTCTCTTATTGCTTTTTTTCTCTTTGCTTAACTACTTTTATACATACCCTCCTCCCACACCAGTCCAGCCTTAAGTCCTTAGTCAATCATATCTGAAAACACTTTGTTTTCAGAAGTAGTGTGTCAGTTAATTTATTAAGAGGGAGGGGAAAAGAAGAAGAAACAGTGGAATTTTGATAACAGGGAGGGTGCTATTTCAGAGACTAATATCATATGCCAATGTGGGGACTATATTGTTATATTCCATTGACTAGGCAAACACTGGTGGGGCAGATAGGTTTCATAGTGGATAGTGTGCTATTCCTGGAGTCAGGAGTACTCATCTTCATGAGTTCAAATCTGTCCTCTGACACCTACTAGCTATGTGACTCTGAGAAAGTAATTTAACTCTGTTTACCTCAGTTACTCATCTATAATAAAAAATGAGCTGGAAGAGAAAATGGTAAAGCACTCCAAAATCTTTGTGAAAAAAAAACCCAAATGGGATCACAAATATTCAAACATGATTGAAAATGACTGAACAGCAAAAGGTAAATATCAAAGTGAAGAAAGGGTAAAGCCATTCTTGTGAAAAGGAATTGAGTTTAAATAAGAAAGTAACAAGTGAAAATCAAAAGACTATGATATGGCTTTACTAAAAGCTATGACAAAGGAAATTAGTTGCAATATATTACTATTATTATTGTTGTTATTGAGGATAAGATTATAATTTATATCATATTTTAAAGTGTAAAAAGCCCTAAATATATATATATATATA
>NW_025375721.1:0-3248 GCF_016433145.1 Gracilinanus agilis
ATATATATATATATATATAATTTTAGGGGACCTAGGTGAAACAATGGCTAGAGTGCCTAAAATCAGTGAGAACCCTTTACCTGAGTTCAAATCTGGTCTCAGACATAACTTTCTAGTTATGCGACACTAAGCAAATCACCTCACCCAGCTTCCCTTAGTTTCTTCATCTCTAAAATGTTTTGGAGAAGGAAATGGCAAACCATTCTAGTGTCTGCCAAAAAAACCTTAAATGGTGTCACCAAAAAAATCAGGACTGAAAAAGAACTTAACAAATGTGTGTGTGTGTGTGTGTGTGTGTGTATTTATATATATACACATTTATTTCCTCAATATAATTTAAACTCTTGAAAGACAGAGACTGATTCTTCCATTTTTGTTTTTATTTCCCTAGCACCTCACCTAATGAATGGCACATAGTAAGTGATTAAGAAAGGTTTAAAGAACTGAATTAAAAGGAATATCCTCTCAAATTTGAAATACTCTCTGTCTACCATGCCAACTCTTTTAAAAGGTCTTTCTTCATTCCCTTAGTTATTTAATGTGTTGAATATACTTTCATGTACTTATGTGGGAACATGTGGTAATCCTTCCTTTCTCCAATAGAATGTAAACTCCTTTAGAGCTAAGACACATACTATTTTTATCTCCAATGCCTTAGCACATAATAGGTACTTAATATTTTAAAAATTGCTTCCATTTGCCCCTTGTTTTATAGGAAACAGAGGCAGGAAGAATGTCCAAGATGCAGTCCTTGAATTGCAATGGCATTGGCTTCACAATTATACAGAATAACCTCATATTTAATATTTTAGAAAAAATTAGATTTCATTTTTATCAAATGTATAAAAGTCCATTGAGATTAAAGAACTTGGTATACTGCAACAAATGTCAATATAGGGTGAGGAATGAAATAACTTCCACATTTTCACAATGTCAAAACATTAACAGAAACTCCTTAGAAGAGGCAGGAGGTTTAGATAAAGAAAGGTATATTTTTAAAGGCGAGCAAGACTCCCAGACGAATGTGAAAAAGCCCAATTTATGTTCTAGTGACAGAGTTTTTCCTGATCATTAGCAGAATTGAAAAATGGTACTCAGAGCCTAGTAGAAGAGTAGAATCTGGTAATGAGCTAAGGCCTTTTTCACTCTTAAAAAAAAAAAAAAAAAAAGGCTTAGTTCTAGGGATTCCTTAGGCCTGCTTTGAAAATTGATGGAAAAAAATGTTTAGGTGAGTAAAGATCTGTTCTGCCTTCACAGTTTATATTCTAACTCTCATCACTTACTCTGTCTATACAGTTAGCCCTTTTCCTTATTTCCCTTATTACTTAGTTAACAAGTGTTTATTTTGCTAATTTTCTCAGTGTGCAATCTAGGCCTAATTAACAGAGAAGGCTTTTAAAGAAGGGTGGACTTTTTTTGTTGTTGAATACTACTCCTCATAGGGGGCAATTAGTACAGGTTTTATATAACCTATTGATACGCACACACACACACACACACATATATATATATGTATATACATATATACATATACATATACACACATACATACATAGATATATTTATCCATGCATCCATTCATTTATTCATTCATTCATTCATTTATTTATTTGTTTGTTTGTTTGTTTGTTTATTTAATTATTTATTTGTTTTTAAAGACAACCAAGAGCTACAGGGGTAAGGTATTTCTCTCATCCCTTATTCCACCTCTTGTTCCCAGAATTAAATTTAAGGTGGCTAAGAAAAATATCTTAGAAATAATCTATTTCTATAAAACTGTTCTCATTGAGTGGCTAATTTGGCATTAATATTTTTCAAAACACAAATAACTGATGAAGAAAAGACCATCAATTGTACCCATTATGACATACCACCCCCATCAGAAGCTGTGAAATCCAATTCACTTCTTTCATTAATTGCACTGCACATAATTCTAGGAATTCTATTTCCTCTCCCATATTATAGCAATATAATATATTTCCTTCACATATTTATGGTGAGCATTATCAAATGCCTGACCAACATTGTGAAATAATAAATTTGAAAAATCATTAAAAAAATTGTCTATAAATGACCACATTTAGGGTTTCCCAAAAGATAGCGTTTGTCATCTAAAATGAATGAGAGGTCACTTTTGATTTGCCAAGGACTTTCCCCACAACAACTGTATGAGGTAGAGATTCAAAGTATCATCACCACCGTCATTTTACAGGTCAGATCGAAGGGACTTGATCCCAGATCTTGTGATTCATAGTCTAGGGCTCTGTGCAATCCACAATAAAGTTTATATACAACAATGAAATTAGCAACATAGCACATACTGTCTGTTATTGGTCTTGAGAAACAACTTTCCTCAGAATAATCAGTGCATGGTAAGTACACTCCAAAGTTTAATATGGATGTTGGCTACTGTGTTCTACCAAACTTGTTCACAGATCTGGCTTCTGGAAGTAGGACTATCAAGTGGATCTTATTATATTTTCATATATTATCAGCTCCTTTCCATGGAAAGGAAAAGTAGGATCATATTTCCACATCATTCCTTATCCACAGATTCCCAATTATAGCATTTCCTATACCACTTGGTTTTTCTATAAATCTTTCCACAGCTCAACACTCAACACAGAAGGAAATACATTTAAGATGTTACAACACAGGTGTACATATATAATAAAGAAAAAAATCAATTTTTCTTCTCCAAAAATATACCAAAAAATTTTATGACTCAATGGATTAGATATTAATTTGGAATTTCTGGAATAATTCAAAAAGATAACACAGATATTTAACAAATTTCTTGTGCTTCCCTGACAAATTTCTTGACACTATGGATACACGTGTCACAGACTGAGAATCTTGTCTTAACATATACCTAGAAATTAGCTTTTCTCAGCAGTCTGGCATCTTGGCAACAAACACAGTCAGCTTGGTGGACAAAGACATATTGCCACTGTTCTCCTCTTCCTAGTCTTCCCTAAACAATGGGGGCAGTTCAATTATTCTAGCTGATTCAAAGTTTGAAACCCCCAGGAAAACTTTAAGATATCTTTTCCTTCTTTACAGTAAAAGTGCTATGTACAAGTAAAGTAGTAGATTGGTTTTAAGAAGTAAAATAAATATAACAAAACTTATATACTCATATTTTGGCTAATAGAGCAATATATACAATATATATAAATTATATGATGTTTATATAATTTATATTATATATAATTACACAATAAATCTAATAAATAATATATTTAATG
>NW_025375722.1:0-1117 GCF_016433145.1 Gracilinanus agilis
TATATATATATATATATATATATTTCAAGACTCATTTCACACAAAAGAACCCCCCCGAAACTTTGCAGATACACAGCAGTTACAAATTATGTCACATCAAAACACAAAACATTGGCTTCAGAATAGACCAAGGCCAAGGCTGAATTTTGACTAGGTTTTTATCAGAAAGCCAAGTTGGGGAGTATCTTGGCCTTAGCTATAACAGGCAGCAGCATTCCTTGATGTGTTAACAGTGTTAACCCTTTAAATTCAGGTTTGATAGGAACTTAAAGCTTTTCAGTAAGGCCATAATACTTTTCAAGAAGAAATCACAAGTATCACAAAAGGGGTCAAAAGAGGAGTCTCAGATTTTTATCTGTTCTCTTATTGGCTTCCCACACTTCATGATAGCTGGGAGAAGGAAGAATCCTGGGAATTGGAGGCTAAAGCAACTTTGACCTTCAAGGCTGCTCTTAGACTGACAGGTTGCCTCAGCTTTCTTGTCAGAAATTTGTGAGCTTCCCCAAGGCTTCTTTATTTAGGGGAGTGGGGAAGCTAGTGGGGTCATTCCATTTAGATCCTAATATCCCATGCTTTCAAGTTCTTTTTCCATCATAGGATCACAGACTTAGAATAGAGAAGGCATTTAGTCTAACCCTACTTCCCTACTCCCTATTTTACAAAGAAGAAATTGAGCCCAGGAAGAAATAACTTGTCTAAGACTACCCAGGTAGTCAAAGATGAAGCTTGTATTTGAATCAGGTCTTTTGTCTTCTTATCTATTTCTTTTTCCACTATACCACATGGCCTTACATCCTTGTTACCCATTTTCAGATGTCAAGATAAGCTGCATTCATAGTCTGCTTTAGACACAGATGGCATGGCCTTAGCCAAGTCATATAACTTTTTTTGATCTCAGTTTATTTATTAAATGAATATAATTATAGTCCTGATTTCACAGGGATACTCTGAAGATTTAATGAGATTTAGATAGATATAAAGATATATAGATGTATATAATCTATATATATATTTTGAGATATATAGATGACATATAGAACTAGATCAAGATGTAGATATATTTATAGATGAAGGAATACTAAAAGGTAAAGATATATATTTATATTATTTATATTTA
>NW_025375723.1:0-3911 GCF_016433145.1 Gracilinanus agilis
CCCCTCCCCCGTTGCTTTTCGATGGCTCCTTTCTAAGCTCCTGGAGACCGTCACAGCGACTGAAATGGTTGTTTTCCTGTCAATATGAAAGGAAACTATTCATTAGCTCTTTAGGCGAGGTCTTAGGTATTTAAATCATCAAACCGATACGGATCTGAGCCCCAGCAACCCAGGCCCAGCAAAGAGTTAAACGTGAATCCCTCCCCAGGGTGCAAGTGGGCTCCGGCTGGCTCGGGCTCCGCTCCGGCTCCCTCCCGGGGAGGTGGGGTTTGGAATTCAGGGTACTGCAGACCGCTCACATTTAATTACTTCGGAGGGCTCGCCGAGGTTGCTATATGCCCCCGGGCGCAGTGACTGACAAGGAATGTTCTGCCATGCCATTTAGAGAGCATCTCATCACCAAGCACCGACCAGGCCAAAAATGACAGGGAAAGAAAGTGTATCATTACAACTTTTTTTTCCCTTTTTCGTTTTTGTTTCTTTAAAAGAAAGAAGAAAACACCTCGTAGACAGTCATTGGTATTATGGTTGTTTCAGCTGCTTATAGACCTGAAAGGAAGGAAGCTGAGTTGGTGCTTCTTGGGGGAAAGGAGTAGCCCAGTTTTGAAATGGAGAAAATATTAACCCAAATAAGCAACGTTAAGTAACGGAACATAAAAACATCAGGAATGAAAGATACTGGACTCCTAAGCAAAGAGATCTCTCTTTTTCTCTCTGGTCAAATTTCTCCAGACCTTTCTTTTTCATTTCTTTCTCTCTCATATCTTAAAAAAAGTTGTTTTTTTTTTAACCCTTATCTTCCGTATTGGTTCCAAGAAAGAAGAGTGGTAAAGGTTAAGTGATGGTGGTTAAGTGACTTGCCCAGGGTCACACAGCTAGAAGTTTCTGAGGTCATATTTGAACCCAGGACCTCTCATCTCCAGACCTGGCTCTCACTCCACTGAACCATCTAACTGCCCTTCCCCTAAACTTTTTTTCAACTAACAAAAAAATCTTTTTTTTCCCCCTCCCAACCATACCCATTGAAAAAAAGAAAATCATTTAAATCAATATGCTCAGTCAACCAAAACAAATTCCCTCATGTCTAAAAAAATATGTCTTATTCTGCATCCTGAGATCATCGTTCTGTCAGGGGATGAGCAGCATACTTCATCATGGGATAATGTGTTGCTTTTAAGAGTTCTTAACTATTTCAAAGTTATTTGTCTTTTTGAGTTATTGTTGTAATATACATTGATCTCTTGATTCTACTCACTTTTTTCTGCATCAGTTCATACAAGTTTTCCAGAGTTTCTCTGAAAAAGTCCCTTTCCTTATTTTCTCTCTTGTATCTTGCTACTTGTGTATCTGTCCCCCTCCCCCTTCAACTTCATGAGATTAGAAACTTTATTAGCAGACAATGTCCTATCCATCTTTGTACCTCAGCATCCAACTGATTTTGTGCAGAATAAGTGCTTAATAAATGTTGAATTGAGGGGAATTAAGAGCATAGAATAGCTAGTATGGACCTTAAAGATCAATTGCCCTCATTTTTCAGAAGAAGAAACTGAGGTGAAGGCTAGAAAGCTGCTTCTGTTCCAGTGTGCTTTCTACTCTACCAAGTCATCTCCTCTTTTTAAAATATGGGGAAAGAAATTCACAAACTGAGTGAAAAAGGTGGGGGAGGCAAATTTCTGCTTAATGTAAGGAAATATTTCCTGACAGCTATTCAATAATGGAATGGGCTGCCTTAGTAAGTAGTGAATTCTGAGTCACAGTGGGTGGGTAACCACTACTCAGGGATGCTCAAGAGTAAAGGATTCTTAACTGTTTTTGTTATGAACTCCTTTGGTAGATTGGTGAAACTTATGGCCACCTTCTCAGATTAATGTTTTTAAATGCATAAAAATACATAAAATTATAAGAGAAACTAATTATAATTTTAAAGCCCCTTTTCTCATCCTAGTTTATAGACCCCTACAAATACTTTAAAAGCCTTTCCAACAGAGGGTATTCATATTTATACCCTGCATGGGGATTATGCTATATGACCACTAAGAACCCTTAAAATATTAGAGTTTTATGATTCAATGAAAATGAGAGGCAACTTTACATATTGGAGAGAGAGCCAACTTCTAATTTAGAAAAAATTAGATTCTAGTCCTGTTTTTGACACATATTCAGCCCTGGAGCCTTGAGCAAATCTCTTAACCTTTTAGTACTATAGGTAACTCTAATAGTGTAAGTCATAGAACATTTATTGAACTTCATTGGTAGCTGAAATCTCACTGGGAGATCTGCACATAAATGAAATCACTGCTCTGGGGAAGAGAGGGAGAGGGAGAGGGAGACAGGAGGGGGATTTAGGGGAAAGAAAAGGAAGGAAGAAAAGAAGGAAGGAAAAGGGATGAAAAGAGTTGAATGAGATCACTTTAAAGGTTCACTTCAATTTAACTAGTGTTTATTATGTGTCCACTATGTTCTAGGAACTAGAAATACAAATCACAATGAAAAACAGTCCCAGAGCTCCAGGGACTTACATTTTACTGGAGGGTGCAATGTGTAAAATAATAAGTAAATAAAAGATTATTTTAGAGAGAGAGAGCAGGAACAACTAGGTGAAATGTAAGTTACAGAGTAGATTTTGCTTGAGCTGAACCTTGAAGGAAGCTAAGGATTCTGAAAGATAAGGATAAGGAGGGAGTGCATTCCAGGCATAGAGTGCATAAAGGTTTTGAAGTAAGAGATGAAATAACAAATCCAGAGAAGAGCAAAACAGCTAGTTTGGTCAGAACATAGAGTGAATTAAGGAGAATCGTATGGAATAATTCTGGTTAGGCAGCATAGAGCTTGATTCTAGTGGGCTGTCAAGTTTTAGTTAGGCATGTCAAGCCTAAAACAATTGTGTTTTATCTCAGAGACCATAGTGAGCTACTGAAGATTCTTGAGCTGGGAATGAAATGATCAGACCTTTGCTTTAGGTGGAATATGGATTAGAGAGGAGAACAAATGGAACAAGAGAGATTTTTAAGTAGGAGGCTATCCAGTAGTCTAGGTCAGAAGTAAATTAGGGTGGTAGCCATGTAAGTGGTAAGAAGGCAGATGTGAGAGCAATTGCTGAGGGCTTTATGATTTATGAAAACTCTTGATGAGATTTGGCAACTGATTGAATGTGGCAGATGAGGGAAAAGAGTGGAAGATAATTCTGAAGTTGTGAGTCTGTATGACAAGAAGTATGATGGTACTCTCAACAGAAATAGAGAAGTTTAGAAAAAGCGTGGCTTGAGGTGGGGGGTGGGTGGGTAGAGAAACTATGACTTGTTTTGAACATTGTGAATTTGAGATGCTTATAGGAGATCCAAGTTGATGTTCAGCAGGCTGTTGGCATTGTGGAAATGAAATCTAAGATATGAATTGGGGCTAGACCCCAATACCAATATGAAAATTTTTTGCATGGAAATAAGCATTGGACCAAGAGGAGCTGAAGAGGCCACTAAGAAAGAGGATATAGAGGGAAAAGAAAAGAATCCAGGACAGAGATTTGGGGAGGGGAAGGGGTAAAAAAGGGGAGGGAGCACTGACAGGGTTTGGAGGTGGGGGAGAACATGAATCATACACCAAAGGAGACTGAGAAGAGGTCAGAGGGGTTTGAGGAAAATCAGGAGAGAAAGGTCACTAAAGTGCTAAAATAAGATCTTTAGAAATGAATGACATGGGACAGTTAGATGGTTCAGTGGATTGAAATCCAGGCCTAGAGATTGGAGGTCATAGGTTCAAATTTGGCCTCAAACACTTCCTAGTTATGTGACACTGGGTAAGTCATGTAACTCTTGTTACTTAGCCCTTAGCCTTCTATCTTGGAGTTGTTGCTAAGGTAGAAAATGAAGAAGAAGAAGGAAGGGAGGAAGGAAGGGAGGAAGGAAGGAAGGAAG
>NW_025375724.1:0-3406 GCF_016433145.1 Gracilinanus agilis
ATATATATATATATGGGATCATACCTGAGCCTTATAGATGAGGGAAATTGTTTAATATTTATTCATTAAAAGTGATGATTGTGAGACCTGGAGCCTATGAAACTCTCCCCTGGGATAGGGATAGAGTATCTGAAGTTGACTCAGAAACTTGAAAAAGAGAAGCGAGATGGACCCAAGCAAAAGTTATCCATTATTTATTGGGT
Organism: Gracilinanus agilis; assembly: GCF_016433145.1. Taxonomy (NCBI): domain Eukaryota; kingdom Metazoa; phylum Chordata; class Mammalia; order Didelphimorphia; family Didelphidae; genus Gracilinanus; species Gracilinanus agilis. The sequence goes on from NW_025375724.1 coordinate 204, forward strand.
CAATCCAGTTTAACAAATAGATGCCAGTTCCTATCTGTTAAGGTTAAGCCATTTGTAACAATTGTTAGGAAAATTCCTTTAAGCCTAAAAAATTGATAGAGAGGTTGGCTCCAGACTAAAAAGTTGTAAACATTTGGAAATTATAGATCTTGAAGAAGGTAAGGGGAGAAATTTAAAAAGATATTATAAACCATTCCCTGACAAATTCAGTCATTCAAACAATCAATATGCATCCTTAAGCATCTATCCTGTGGCAGGCATGGTATAAGCTTCTTCATAGACAAGACAAAAAATATCAAACAGTTGACACTTTCAAGGAATTTCTGTTCTGTTTGAGGACACAATATATGTACATATAACTAAAAATAAAATAAATATAAAAAGATTACTATGTTTATTTTACAGTTGAGGAAACTGAGGCAGATAGGTGAATTGACTTACCTAAGATCCAATAGATAAAAAATATCTGATTGAAATTCAACTTATCATTTGTTATTTTTTTACATAAATAAATAATTTATTTATAACTTAAAAAATTGAATTTCATTTCTAACCCTCACTCACACCACTCCATTACATAGTGAAAAAGCAAGCAATGTTATATCAGGTACGCATGTGAAATCATGCAAGAATTATTTCTATATTTATCATGTGGCAAAAAAAGGAAAAGCAAAAAAATTATGCTTGTTTGCACTCAGATTTTCATCAATTCTCTCTCTTGAGTTGGATAAATTTTTTCAACATAAGTCCTTTAGAATTGATCCCCTCATCAGTTCTGGGAGGGGATAGACAGGATCATATAATTACAGAACACTTATGTGGAAATTCATTATTAAAATAAAAGAATTTTAAAAAGAATTGTTTAGATCATTGATCAGAATAATTGTCTTTCACAGTTAATCATCATGCAATATTGCTGTTACTGGGTAAAATGTTCTCGTTCTGCTCCCTTCACTTTGTATCAGTTTACCTAATCCTTCCCAGGTTGCTTCTTTAAACCATCTTGCTCATCATTTCTTTTAGCAAAAAGGCATTCCTTCACAATCATATACCACAACTTGTTCAGTACCAAATTGATGGGCATCCTCTCTATTTCCAATTCTTTGCCACCACAAAAAGCTACTATATTTATGTACATGTAAATTTATTTCCTTTTTCTTTTATCTTTTTTTATCACAATTACCTACCAGCCCTTTGGACATAATTCTAAGTGGTTTCCTTTGCAACTCCACCAATAGTGTATTAGTATCTCAATTTTTCCATACCCCCTTCAGCATCCGTATTTTTCCTTTTTCATCATGATAGACAATCTGATAAATGGGAGGTGGCACTTTGAATTAATTTTGATTTGCATTTCTCTAATCATTAGTGATTTGGGGCATTTAAAAAATGATCATGGGTAAATTTTATTTCTTCTTCTGAAAACTTCCTGGTCCTATACTTTGATCATTTATCCATTGAGAAATGCCCTTATTTTAAAAATTTTGATTTAGGGTTCCGGGTTAAGATGGCGGCAGAGTAAGAAGCAGCTCTTAACCTCTCCTGACCGAAACACACAAAACTCCTCAAGGGGACATAAAAACAAGTCCAGACGAACGGAGGAACCCCACAACAGGGCACAGCATGGAAGGTACGTGGAATCGAGGCATTTCCATCCTATAAAGGGGTGAAACAGCTCTCACTCAATCGCGGGCTGAGCAACCACCCCACACCCACCCCTTCCACACACAACAACTATAGAGCCGAGGTCAGCTAGGAAGAGGTGGAGCAAGTTTGGGGCACCCATTGAGTCATTGGCAGCTCCGGGGCCTGTTCCTGAGACCAGGCGGGATTTGGGACCCCAGGAAGTTAGCGAGCACACGCGGAATCTGAGCGCGGGAGCAGGACGCTGGGAGCGGACGCAGGGCGCAGAGCGCGGGCTGAGAGCTCAGGCATAGGTGGAGGTGTGGGTGGAGGCAGATACAGCCAGGAGCTAAAGCTCTGAAACCCTGAGTGGGGAACCAGTGCAGACAGGCATACGACTGTGGAAGCAGCACCCTGAGACTTGTAAAGAAACCTCTGGCAGAGGATCAAGCAAGGGGGTCCACCAGGGGGCTTGACCTTGGAAAAAACCAGACAGACCTCAGGAGCCAATAGACCGCGGAGAGACCCTGAGCGCAAGGATAAACCTGAGAAGCTGCTGGGCTAACAATGGCTACCCAGTCTCAGGAAGCTCAGAAGAGAAAGATTAACAACAAGAAAAAGAAGTCTTTAACACTCGACAACTTTTACACAGAGAAAATCCAGACAACCGAGCAAACAGAGGAGGAAAACAAACAAGCATCCAGACCCTCCTCAAATAAGGAAAACTCCTCACAAGCTATGGAAGAGTTCAAAACTGAGATTTTGAGGAAAATGGAAGAGATCTGGCAAGAAAATAACTGTTTAAAAGGTAGAATCTTGCAATTGGAAAGTGAGGCTCAGAAACCAAATGAACTGATAAGCAAATTGAACAACAGAAATGACCAGATTGAAAAGGAACACCAGAAGATTATAGCCGAAAACTAATCCCTAAAGGCTATTATTGAGCAATTAGAAGCTAATGATCTCTCAAGACAACAAGAACACATAAAACAAAGTCAAAAGACTGAAAAAATAGAAGGAAACATGAAATATCTCAATGAGAGAGTGACAGACCAAGAAAACAGGTCTAGAAGAGACAATTTGAGAATAATTGGTCTTCCAGAAAAACCAGAAATTAATAGAAACCTGTACTCCATACTAACAGAAATAATCCAGCAAAATTGCCCTGAAGTCCTACAACAAGAGGGCAATATAGACATTGAAAGGATTCATAGAACACCTGCGACATTTGATCCAGAAAAGAAAACTCCCAGAAATATAATTTCCAAATTCAAGAGTTTCCAAGCAAAAGAAAAAATCTTACAAGAAGCCAGAAAGAAACAATTCAAATATCAAGGACCACCAATCAGGATCACACAGGATCTGGCAGCCTCCATGCTAAAAGATTGCAAGGCTTGGAATAAGATATTCAGAAAGGCAAGAGAGCTGGGCCTGCAACCACGGATCAACTACCCATCAAAATTGACTATATATTTCCAGGGGAAAGTATGGGCATTCAACAAAATTGAAGAATTCCAGGTATTTGCACAGAAAAGACCAGGGCTAAATGGAAAGTTTGATATCCAACCACAAAAATTGAG
>NW_025375725.1:0-3080 GCF_016433145.1 Gracilinanus agilis
TCCATCCTTCCTTCCTTCCATCCATCCATCCTTCCTTCCTTCGTTCTTTCTTCCCTTCCTTCCATCCATCCTTCCTTCCCTCCTTCCCTCCTTTCTTCCCTCCTTCCTTCCTTCCCTCCTTCCTTCCTTCCTTCATCCCTCCCTCCCTCATCATCTTCCTCCTCCTCCTCTCCCCAGCTTCCCTCCCTAGCAGCCACAGGTGTCAAAGGGCATATACCATATTCACAAAGTTAGCTAGTTGTACAACAGATTACCTATGAAAAAAAAATAAACTTTCGAAACTACAGGACAGCAGCGCTCCCTCTGCCCTTTCCTTCCAGTGGCCCCAAGGTGCTTGCTATGATGGGCAGACAGGCCCAGAGCGCAGGGAGGGAATGATGTGGGGAAACATAAACTGCCATAGGCTGCAAAAATCAACATAGAAATCCAAATAATCACCTCCTCAAGAGCAGGATAAGAGACAAAGTGGACCCCAGGGGTGTTTTCCAATTGTTTTGGGACAGGGATGTGCCAAGGTCACACTTTTAATTTAACTGCATTAGTAATATTTTCTCCACTACTTTCCTAAGTCTAGATGGTCAACAAAACAATGGAGGCCTCCTTGGTAGCACTGGCTGATCTGGAGGTGTGCAGGCTCACCATGAACCCTAACAATTGGCTCCAGCCACCCCAGGCCTAGCTGAGGGCTAGAGGGAAGCCCCAGAGTTGGTTCTACAGAAAGGGAAGGGAGAGAAGCCTAGGAAACCCCTAACCCACAGCTGAAGAGCATTAAGTCCTCTTTCCCCAAAGGGAAAGAAATGGTTCCCTAAAGTTTCCTCCTCTCCCAGCCCAGCAGGGCTTTCTGCCGATGCCCGCGTGATAGAACCGCAGGTTTCTTTGGGGGGGAGGCGGGGAAAGGAGGTGCCACTGATTGCATGAAGAAGTGGTTGTGTGGTTGAGCGGTCTCTACGGAGGGGCTTAGGGCAGGGGGCTCAGGCTTGTGTGTGCGTAAGCTCGATGGGGTGACAAGGACAGTGGCCGCAGGATCTGGGAGTTGGGGATCCCCGCCTGGTTCACTTCCTCAGCTAGCAACCCTCCCGTACAGATGGGCCTCTGCTTTGAAAGCAGCTCTCTGTGGGGACGGGGAGGGAGGGAGAGTGGCAAAGGGCCTCTGAAAAGATCTGTAAATACCATGAAAATCACAAGCTCGTGCTCCTGGGCTTTGGCGCTCTGAGAAGCCCAGAGCAGAGCGGCTCGCCCTGCTGCAGACGCTGGCCGGCCGCCTCTCCGTCCCCCGCTGCGGCCTGGCCTGCACAAGGATCTCAAAGCTCTGCCTTCTAGAGAGACGAGGGGCCCTGCTGGAAAGAGAGGGGGCCCCGAGTCAGCCAACCCGCCGCGGCTGAGCCTCCCGGTCTTTAGCTATCCAATGGGGCGCGCCAAAGGGCTGGGATGTTAGAGGCTCCCCGCCTTAGAGCTAGGCCAGGCCGGCTAGTCCAAGCTGTGAGTTGTATACAGTGTCGGTGACTGTTCTTGGAAAGGGTAAGAGAAACAGGAAGGGGAGGGGATGGAGCCACACTCAGCGAAGATCTCTTCTGGCCCTTCCTGGCGTGGCACCACATGGGTAGGAAATTAGGAGAATCGATCCATCCATCAACAGACCGTTATCGAGCACAGCAAGTGACAGGGCGCTCCGTCTCGCTCACCTCCTCCCCAGTCAGGAGGACTTATCATGTGGAGGCTATGAACTGGATGGAGGTCTTCCTAAGGAAGGGGGCCCTCGCCACAGACTCCGGTGCTCCCCGCCTTGCGCTTGGACTCTAGGAGCATTGTGGACCTCAACTCTGGGCCTGGCAGTCCTTTGTTCGCTCAAGGCACTGGACAAGAGGACACTGGTTTGGGATAGTAGGAGGCCAAGGAGAAATTTTTTCCCCAAATACATTTTTATTTATTTCATGAATAGTTTCCAATCACATGTAAAAAATTTTTAACATTTTTTTAAAACCCTTGTTTTCTGTCTTAGAATTGCCGCTAAGTATTTTTTCATTAACTATTTCCCAATTGTGTGCAAAAATATTTTTAAACACTCATTTTTTTTAAACCCTTACCTTCTATCTTAGAGCTGCTACTAAACATTGATGAGGATTAGGCAATAGGGTTTATGAGTCTCGTCAGGGGTCAGACAATTGGGAAATGTCTGAGGTCACATTTGAACCCAGGACTTCCCATCTCCAGGCCTGACTATACATCGAACCACCTAGCTTTTCCTAACCTTTTTTTTCTTTCTAAAACCCTTACCTTCTGCCTTGGAACCAATACTATGTATTGGTTCCAAGGCAGAAGAGTAATAAAGACTAGGTAAAGGGGGTTGAGTGACTTGCCCACAGTCACACAGCTAGGAAGTGTCTGAGGCCAGATTTGAATTCAGGAATTTCTGTCTCTGTGCCTGACTCTCAATTCACTGAGCCACCTGGCTACCCACCCTTAACATTATTTCATTTATTTATCTATCTATCTATTTATTTGTTTATTTATTTGTTTGTTTGTTTATTTATTTGCTCATTTATTTATTTATTTGCTTGTTTATTTGTTTATTTATTTGTCTGTCTATTTATTTGTCTGCTCGTTTGTTTATTTATTTATTTGTTTGTTCATTTATTTATTTATTTGCTTACTTACTTATTTATTTTTAAGCCCTTACCTTCAGTCTTGGAGTCAATACTGTGTATTGGCTCCAAGGCATAGGGGTGGTAAGGGTAGGCAATGGGGGTCAAGTGACTTGCCCAGGGTCACACAGCTGGGATATGTCAGAGGGCATTCTTGAATCTAGGACCTCCTGTCTCTAGGCCTGGTTCTCAATTCACTGAGCTACCCAGCTGTCCCCTTAACATTCTTTTAAAATGTTTTTTGCATCCCAAATTCTTTACGTCCCACTTCTTGAGAAGGCAAGCAATTTTATATTGCTTATACATGTGAAGTAATGAAAAACCTATTTCCATGTTGGTCATGTTGCAAAAGCAAACAGAGACCCAAAAAAAGGAAAGAAAGAAAGAAGGAAGAAAGGAAGGAAGGAAGGAAGGAAGGAAGGAAGGAAGGAAGGAAGG
>NW_025375726.1:0-2133 GCF_016433145.1 Gracilinanus agilis
TTTCCAGTTCTAGGAAAGGAAGCTACCTCGCCTGTCTTCTAGGAAAATGAAACGAGTACAGAAATCACTTTAGAGAAGGAACCTAGTTTTCAGAGAGGAGAGATGGCCTTTGGGGAAATAGTAGTTCCAGATCTCAATGGGCAGTGCAGGGCCCTCCCTTCCCTCTCCCACTGAAGTACCTGAAGATACTGCATCTTGTCCTCCTGGAGAGGCCGCAGAGGATAGAGCTGAGGGATGCCCCTTTCCAAGGCAGAGAAGTCATACTTGGCAATGTGGTCCAGGGCAAGGAAGTCGCCCCTGTAGCCGTAGTCAAAGGGCCGCTCGTACATCAGGTCTGTGTGGAGGCCCCCATCCAGGCTGGTCTCTACGAGGGGCAGAGGCTAAGAGCTGAGCCAGAGGCCTTAGAGAGGGAGGGTGACCCTGGGGTTCTTGAAGGTCATTCATGGTCCCATCCCTCCCCAAACCAGGAGGGCCTTTTATTATAGGAACAAGGGAATGACTCAACTGAAGAGGCCTCTTTAGTCTAGAAGGAGGCTAAAGAGCAGCAAGATGCAAGTAGCAGACTTACGTGGGAAAGAAGAGCGGGGAGCTGAGCCCCCATCATGCTATCCTACCTTCCAGAGCTAGGAAGAGACCTCAGGGATCTTATTGGTCAAAGCCTGGGCTAGCAGAGCTAGTGAGAGCTTAGAAGAATTGGCTTAAGGAGAACTAAAGACAAAAGAAGGCAGCTTCCTGACCTAGCCCGGTAGGATGCAAGCTATACGAGGGCAGGGATGGCATCAGTCAGGCTGCAAGGATTCAGGAAGACTTGCATTCAAATCCCATCTCAGGCACCTACTAGCTGTGTGGCCTTGAGGGACTGTTTGTCTCAGTTTCCTTATCTGCAAAAATGGAAATAATAATAGCACCTGCTTCCCAGGGCTTTTGTGAGGATCAATGAGATATTAGGCAAAGCATTTTGCAAATCTTAGAGAGCCGTAAAAAATGCTAGTTATTATTAGTATTTTTAATCTTTAGTCTGGTTCTTTCTCATCTCTCTCTCTTTTTTTTTTTCCAGCCCTTACCTTCCATCCTAGCAACAACTCTAAAACAGAAGGACAAGGGCTCTAGGCAAACAGGGATAAGTGACTTGCCCAGGTTCCCACAGCTAGGAAACATCTGAGGCCAGCTTTGAACCCACATCCTCCTAATTCCAGGTCTGGCATTCTCTCCACTGAGCCAACTAGCTGCTCCGTATTTATTTGTCTGTGAGGTCGTTTCCTCTTAATAGAATGTAAACCCTTGAGGGCAAGAGATATTTCATTTTTGCTTTTGTATCTCTAGGTCTTTGCACAGAGCAATCCTTGATAAATAACAGCAGAATTCCACAAACAGAAGAACTAGAACATTTAGTTTTGGTCCTGTTTAATGCTCGATTTGTAGTTGTTTTTATATGTAATTTGGGGAAAAAATAAAATATTATTTAAAAAGAAAAAAAAATGAACTAGAGCATTGAACTGATGCCCAAGAGCGCCTTCGGGCTCATCGGAAAGGGGTGAGAATTGGATGGCGGACTTCCAGCACAGCGTGTCCACAAGGGAATTGAGCTGTGTCTGGTCTCTACGATAAACCTCCCATTGACCGGCATCCCATTCCCTGGCTGAGCGCCATAACAGAGAGTTCGTTCAGGGGTAGGGGAGAAGAATAAACAAATTTATTTATTGCATTTTCATCAAATTGGCTGAGGACCTAAGAAACCTTATAGATGAAAGTCTTCTTTGTGTAAATAGAATTAGCTCCAGCCCATTAATAGTCAAAAATCTACTCAACCTAGGCGTGCTAATGATGTCACTCTCACCTCCCTTAGTGGGGAGGGGAGACGAGTTACCCACACGTGACAATAAATAACAAATCAAGAATAAGGGACTGCCCTTTGGGCAGTCCTAATCAATGTAGAAACTGCCATTTGTCCATTTGAATTAGAGGTGGACCACAGGAAGTGATGAAAGATACGATCTCTTTAAGTAAGTTAGTGAACTTCCTGTGGGGGCAGTTGCCATCTCGAACTGGAAGAAGAAGCATCTCCTGAGACCACAGACAGCTTATGCTCTGTATTGTCATGTGGCTAAGTTAGGCTGACTTCCTTGGCCTAGC
>NW_025375727.1:0-2288 GCF_016433145.1 Gracilinanus agilis
AAAAGGGGGAGGGGCCTTAAAAATAAAAAGAGGGCAATACTAAGGGAGGGGGTAGAAAGGGAAGTAAATAAAGGGAGGGGACAAGGGTTATTGGCATAAAGCAAACCACTGGTTTAAAAGGAAATAATGTAAAAAGGAGTAGAACTAGGAGAGGATACCAAAATGACAGAGAATACACAACTGATAATTATAACTCTGAATGTGAATGGGATGAACTAGCCCATAAAAAGGAAGCACATAGCAGAGTGGATTAGAAACCAAGATCCTACCATATATTGTCTACAAGAAACACATATGAGGCAGGTGGATATAAAAAATTTACGGTAAAGTGCTTGAGTAAAATCCTTTGGGCTTTGAATGAGGAAAAGAAGGCAGGAGTGGCTATTATGATTTCTGACAAAGCCAAAGTAAAAATAGATATGATTAAAAAAGCCAGGGAAGGTCATTACATCCTGATTAAAGGCAGTATAGAAAATGAGGAAATAACATTGTTCAATATGTATGCATCAAATATGTATAGCAACCAGATTCGTAAAGGAGAAACTGGCAGATATCAAGAAGGAAATAGATAGTAAAACCATACTAGTAGGAGATCTAAATATCCCTCTTTCAGATCTAGATAAATAAAACCAAAAAATAAATAAGAAAGAGGTAAGAGAGATGAATGAAATCCTAGAAAAATTAGATTTAATAGATATGTGTAGAAAAATAAATAGGAACAAAAAGGAATACACCTTCTTTTCAGTTGCACATGGTACATTCACAAAGATTGAACATGTAGTAGGGCATAGAAACATTGTAACCAAATGCAAAAGAGCAGAAATGATAAATGTAAACTTCCCAGACCATAATGCAAAAAAAATAAAAATTAGTAAGGACACCAGGACAGGCAAATCAAAAACCAGTTGGAAATTAAACAATATGATTCTCCAAAACCAGCTAGTCAAAGAAGAAATCATAGAAAGAATCAAGAATTTCATTGAAGAGAATGACAATGATGAGACATCCTACCAAACTCAGGGTGAAATTTATATCCTTGAGTGCATATGTTAACAGATAAGAGAGGGCAGAGATTAATGAATTGGGCATGCAATTTAAAAATTAGAAAGTGGGCAAATTAAAAATCCCCAGATGGAAACTAAATTAGAAATACTAAAAATACTAAAAATCAAGTGAGAAATTAATAAAATTGAGAGTAAAATAACTATTGAACTAATAAATAAAACTAGAAGCTGGTATTTTGAAAAAACAGATAAAATAGACAAAGTACTTGTCAGTCTAATAAAAAAAGGAAAGAAGAAAACCAAATTGACTGTATCAAAGATGAAAAGGGAGACCTCACCTCTAATTAAGGGGAAATTAATCCAATCATTAAAAGCTATTTTGCCCAATTATATGGCAATAAATATAGCAATCTAGGAGATATGGATGAATATTTTCAAAAATTATAAATTGCCTAGATTAACAGCAGAAGAAATAGAATACCTAAATAATCCCATATCAGAAAAATAAATTGAACAAGCCATCAAAGTACTCCCAAAGAAAAAATCGCCAGGGCCTGATGGATTCACAAGTAAATTCTATCAAACATTAAAAGATCCCAATAATATACAAATTATTTGATGTGATAAGCAAAGAAGGAGTCCTTCCAAATTCTTTTTATTACACAAATATGGTACTGATTCCAAAGCCAGGTAGATAAAAAACAGAGGAAGAAAACTACAGATCACTCTCCCTAAAGAACATAGATGCAAAAATTTTAAATAGAATATTAGTAAAGAGACTCCAGCAACTGATCAAGAGGATCATCCACCATGATCAGGTGAGATTTATACCAGGAATGCAAGGATGGTTCAACATTAGGGAAACCATCCACATAATTGACCATATCAACAGTCTAACAAACAAAAATCACATGATTATCTCAATAGATGCTGAAAAAGCCTTTGACAAAATATAGCAACCATTCCTATTGAAAACACTGGAATGTATAAGAATAGAAGGACCTTTGCTAAAAATAATAAACAGTTTATACCGAAAACCATCAACAAGCATCATATGCAATGGTTATAAAATAGAAGTCTTTCCAATAAGATTAGGAGTGAAACAAGGATGCCCATTATATCCTCTATTATTTAACATTGTACTAGAAACACTTGTAGTAGCAATTAGAGAAGAAAATGAACTTGAAGACATTAAAGTAGACAATGAGGAGACTAAACTATCACTCTTTGCAGAAGTTATAATGGTATACTTAAAAAATCCTAGGGAATCAACTAAGAAGCTTG
>NW_025375728.1:0-2790 GCF_016433145.1 Gracilinanus agilis
ATATATATATATATATATATACCATATATAGAATGAGAACAAGGAGGAAGAAAAAGAGGAGAAAAGTAAGAATTGAAGAGGAACAGGCATTTATATATCGATTTGACAATTGTCATTAACCTCCCTTATACTTCACTTTCCTTTTTTCTAAAGTGAGGATATCAGTTTAAATGAGTCCTGAAAGCTCTTCCAATCATGGAGCTATAATCATATAATCCTTTCATCCTACACTGGCAAGGACTATTTTATATTTTGTCTTTGCCTAACCAGAACCAACCATAGTATCTTATATGTAGTACTTATTTAATAAATATTTGGAAATGAACCTAGCCAAATATATGGCAGCCCTTAATCTTTATGAGGAAATGTTAGAAGTAAGATGAGTTGGTTGATTACTCAAGTGGTCCTCTCTTAGTGTCCCTCCATGGTTTTATTTTGTAGACTACTGTTGTCAAACTCAAATAGAAACAAGTCATTACATCAAAATTATTTAAAAGTCCTTGCAAGCACATATGGACTTAAAAACGAATTTTATATTACATAGGATTCATTGTATTTTCATTTGTTTGTTAAATATTTCCCAATTACATTTGAATCTGGTTCCAGCAGCACTCATGAGTGTTATGGTCCCAATGCAGACTACAAGTTATATGTTTGTCACCACCTATAATCAGAAGGCAATTCTTAGTAAGTTTCCCCATTTTCTGACAGAAGGTTTCCTTCTGACATTATAGATGAAAGAAATTCTTTGTGCAATATACAGACTCTTAGACTTTCAGTCAGGAAAATGTGGATTCAAATTCTGCCTCTGAAATGGAGTAGCTAAAACATCGTAAAACATTAAACTCTAAAACACTTTGAACCTCATATGCTTCATGAAAATGATGTCTATAGTACCTACTTGACTAAATTGTTTGGAGGCCTAAATGTGATAATATACAGAAATAAATCATGTACTTTAAAACAATTGTTTATTAAAATCTATTATGTGCCAGGCAGTGGGATAATAAAAAACAATAAAACAATTACAGTTCTCAAGAAGTCAAGATTGTTATGAAGGATGCACAAATTTCAGAAATTAATATGGATAGCATAAATATAAAGAAAAAAATGAAAACAAAAAGAAAATAACAACAAGATAGTTAGGGATTATAGACTTAATTAAACTTTATTAGGAGAGGCATCATGTGGAAGGTAGAACTGAATTTTAAAGTATGTCTAGATTTATATGTGGCCAAGGTGAAGAAAGAATGCTTTCCCAGCATAGTACGTGATTTATACAAAAGCATTATACAAATGTCAGTTATTATATCTATTATATCTATTCTTACTAATGATGACAATTCTAAGTCAAAATTATGATATTTTTAATTGTACTAGATCTGTTGCAAGCAGCTTTACTCTCCCCAGAGTTGTCACCAGACAGGCCTTATTCCCTTCATATTATTGATTATATATTTTGGAGAGATACTTCAGCTTTGAAAGTAGGTGCATACATTACCCATATTTGTCTGATATATATATCCTAGTTGGTTTCATGCCTTTTGGATAAATTCTAGGCAAAGAGCCACTGAGACAGGCTCCATTTCTCTGTACCCAATGCCCAACTCTGTCAATTTGGCTTTAGGCTAATTTATTTCATAGTCTGCCCTAGCCAAAGAAAACATATACATGTCCTGTGGCACAAATGCTCTGATAGAAATATACTGTGTTTTAAATTATACCCTGGGCAATGTTTACCTGAGATCATATACTTTAGAATCCACAGAAACATGGGAGAGTAATATATCAAAGATGACCTTTATCATTTTTTATGGTTGGAAAATCAATTTGCTTTGTAAGTTAAATCTACTTCTACCAAACCTAATGTTATAAGAAGTGATAACAATGTTGACTGGACCTATAATTTAATTGGTATAGGGAACTTCCAGGTGAAAAAAAAATTTCTCTCTACCAAAGAGGTTGTAACCTTCACTGAAATTTAATAGTCTCAGAGAGTTGAGTAGACCTCTGAGGAGTTAGATGATTTGTCCTGGGTAGCAGATGTAGGACTAGAACACAGTCCTTCTTGACTCTAAGACAAGATCTCTATCTACATCATGTTGTCTCTGCAATAAGTAATGCCTTGTTATTTGAATATCGAAGGTAACAAATATCTTGAAGTTGGAGCCAAGCTTCTAAATGGAAAAAAAAAGACTCTTTTAAGAAAGAAATGGAAAGAAATTTTCTTTACACATAACATGAATTTATAGGAAAAATATAAGCATACCAAGATTTCTTGGTTTGATTCCTTACACATTGAGTGGAAAGATTTGTTCTCTATTTGGGTATTATTATTATTATTATTATTATTATTATTATTAGAAATACCACTTTGGAAAAAAAATCTGATACCTACCTTGCTAAGGAAAGAGTGAAGAAAAATAAATGTTGAAAATGTGCTTAGTTGGAAATAGTGTTAGGTGAATTAATGTCAACTTTTCAATTGTATTTTTTCCATATGGAATATTCTAACATCCAGAACTTTATTTAAATTTGGTTTCTTTCTGAATATACTTAAGCATTCTCTTCATAAGATGATTTTTGGCTCTCAACTTTCATTATGAGATGAACATTAATCCTTCGTTGATGGAGTGATGGTTTGAGTGGCAGAAAACTTAATTTCTGTTTCTTCATCAAATAAAGTCAGACCTAAACAACTGAAAAACATTAATTGCTCATGGATAAGCTTAGCCAATATAATAAAAATGAAAATCCTACTTAAATTAATTTACCTATTCAGTGGTATAC
>NW_025375729.1:0-3445 GCF_016433145.1 Gracilinanus agilis
CATATATATGTGTGTGTATGTGTATATGTATATATGTATGTGTGTGTGTATATCTATATCTTGTTTGCCATACATATTTGCATAGTGTTTCCCCTGATAGACCAGGAGCTCTCTCAGAGCAGAGACTGTCTTTTTCCTTCCATTACATCCCCAGCCCTTAACAGGGTACCTGGCAGGTTGGAGGCACTTAAGAAAGGTGATTGGATTTGAGTTGATCCCCAAATGGAAGGGAGGGAGGGGAAGTTACCCGCAGGCTGCTTTCCCCTCCCTAGGAGTAGAGCTGTCCAGAAGCCTCTTGTCCCACCTGACTCCTGGCATCCAGAAGAGCCATCTCTGACTAGGACTGAGGTCAAAGTCTGCCGGATCAGGGGCATAAAATTGGAACGTGGGAAGGAAGTAGATCTCTCGCCCTGCAATGAGTGAGTGGAAGTGGCTGGATGAGCGCTGCTGTGCCTGTAGTGTGACCCCACAGCTAGGAGAGTGCCAGCATGGGCAAGCGCAGGCTAGGAGAGGAGGCTTGTGAAGGGAACAGCCAGGGTCATGTGGCTAGGGCCTTTTCTTTCTCTTTCCTGCCTTCTGACATTATTTAATAAACACGTAAAAATTAAGATGCAGACTCCAGAGAATTGTAATCTTAAGTGGGTGGTATGTCCTACTCTGGCTCTTGTGGGTCCCCTGATAGGGGCAGCCCAGTGAAGTGTGGGGAGCCCATGCCCATTCTTGGATGGGTAAACCTTTCCCTGAGCATCCTCTCTAGTCTAATACTCAGAGAAGAATGGCTATGGGCAGGTCTGACCCACTCATGAGAAATTTCTCATCTTTCTAGGAGTTGCTATGGGCTCCCAAGAGCCAAGGGCTTCATCACTGAGGTTGCCATTGCTGAGAGCAAACATGGTGTCAACAGCAGCTGTGGTCAGTGGAAAGGAGGGTGTCGGGTAGCCTGGAGTCTGTGGGACAGAGCAGGACGTATGTGTGTGTGTGACAGACCATTTGACTGTACACAAGCTAGTCTGTACCTACTGTTGGTCTACAGATGCATCAAACAGCAGAAACGAAACTTAATTTCAGCAAAATCGAAACCTAATCTCAGAAAAGGGAAAAGGGAGGGACAGAAGCTAGACCAGCCAGCCTCTCACAGGAAAGTTATTATTAACCCTTTTGCCACCCTCAGGAGCCCTTCTTTGATCTCACCAGCTCAGTGTTCTCTTTCTTTCTTCTTTTCTTTCTCTGTCTCTTTCTTCTTTCTTTCCTTCCTTTTTCTCCCTCCCTTCATTTCTTTTTTCTCCTTTTCCTTTCTCTGTCTCTGTCTCTGTCTCTGTCTCTGTCTCTCTGTCTCTGTCTCTCTCTGGCTTTCTCTCTCTCTCTCTCTCATTTTTCTCTGTCTGACTCTGTCTTCCTCTCTGTCTTATTTCTGTCTCTGTCTGTCTGTCTGTCCGTCCGTCTCACACACATACACACACAGAGTAACAAACTACAATGTTCTAGATGGATCCCTTTCTTGTAAGACTGGTTGAGGA
The DNA here is from genome assembly GCF_016433145.1 of Gracilinanus agilis. Lineage (NCBI taxonomy): Eukaryota > Metazoa > Chordata > Mammalia > Didelphimorphia > Didelphidae > Gracilinanus > Gracilinanus agilis. Next base: position 1,518 of record NW_025375729.1, read on the forward strand.
AGGGCAGCCAATGCCAACAAGATGCTTCCTAGCTTTTTTGTTTCATGTTTGCTTCTGACCAGGGGCTTCCAGAAGAGGAGGAGGCTAATGAGCACACATTAACTCATTCATTTTCATGTGGAGGGGAAAGAAGAAATAGTTATAAGATGCTGGCCTATATGATAAGGATGGGAAGAAGAAACCTACATACTTCCTGCCTTAAGAGGGTTGACTAGGTGGGCTCTGGGTCCCTCCAAGCCCTCAATCTACCCCCTGGGAACCTATCAAGGGCTGTTCCAGAGAAAGAGAAGGGCACAGATCTGTTCTGGTTGCCCCATTGATGATATGTACATATAATATCTTGTTTGTCATAGATATTTGCCTGGCGTTTCCCCTGATAGACCATGAGCTCTCTCAGAGCTTCTTCCTTTCCTTTTTCCGTTCATTACATCCCCAGCCCTTAACAGGGTACCTGGCAGGTTGGAGGCACTTAAGAAAGGTGATTGGATTTGAGTTGATCCCCAAAAGGAAGGGAAGGAGGGGAAGTTACCCGCAGGCTGCTTTCCCCTCTCTAGGAGTAGAGCTTCCCAAGTAAGAGGCTGTCCAGAAGCCCCTGGACTGCCTCTGGGGGGAAAGCGGGTTTCCTTCCTGACAGAAAGGTGAGGACCACAAAGGCTGGATGAGGGAAGACTTGTCAGGGTCGTGGTGAAGGGGCTTCTCTTTCAAGCGTGGCTTTGACCAGATGGCCACTCTTGTGGTCTGAATCGCCGTCACTCTGTTTACAGGGTGGAGGATGGGGGGCCTGTGTCCTTGGGGTAATTTGCCTCCTTCTGATTGGCTGGCCGCCTCTTCTGAAAGTTGATCCAGTGCATAAGTAGGATTGCTTCCGCCTCGGAGACTCGTAACTCCTCCACTCCTCTGCTTTCACCATCACTGGACACTCCTCAGCATGGCTGGTAGGTTTCTTTTCTCTGAAACGCTCCTTCCCAGCTTTCTACTTCCAGGCAAGAGGCTGAAGGAGGATCAGGAATCAATTCATTCATTAATAATGGTTATCCCGAACGTTTTTCGAATTGTCCTCATTGTCTTTGGGATTGTGGTAGTGACCCTCCGAGCAGACCTGGGCTTTCGACAGGTGGTGAGGAAACTTCCTCTCCCCGAGCAGATGAACCCCTTCTCTGCCATCCTGAGTCTAGAGTGGGATGGGGGAGTGGAGGGCTGAGGATGGGCGGGTGGGGAGCGGACTCCCAACTGACAGCTTCAGGGAACCCAGAGAGCTCGAGTGGCCTGCCCAGCTGGGGACATACCAGCTGGAAAAGGTCAGGTGCCAACCAGGATCCCAAGGCCGCTATTCCTGACGCCCAGGCTCAGCCCCTCAGCATGCCCTGGAGGGTCTCCTCCTGGGCCTCCAGCCCAGACCTCAGCAGGTCTCCCAGGAGCTGGGGAGGCTTTGGAGGAGAAGAGTTAGCTGCCTTCAGTGTTAGTTCCTTCTTTTAATGGGTGGGATCCCTGCAATGCTGCCCTCGGGGATCCCTCAGAGATCTTTTAGGTGAGCCCCTGACAAAGCTTCTGGGACTCTTTTTCCTTAACATTCTCCTCTGTGGGCACTTCCCACTGAAGTATGGCTTCCCTCGCGACATGCCAGAGCCTCTGGAGCTCTAAATTTGCAGAAAGTTCATGAAGTTTGGGGGGGATTTCTGAAGGGCCAAGGGACAGGCATTTTTCCCTCCCTCCCCCAGGCTTTTTTTTGTCTGTTTCTCTCCCCAGAAGTGATTCGTCCTACCGTGGTCGTTTTGGGAGCTCTTCTTGGCGGAGGTCAGTAATATGTAGGGAGCCCATCCACTTGTCTGTCTTCCTTCCTTCCTTCCTTCTCTCCCTTCCTCCCTCCCTCTCTCCCTTCCTCCCTCCCTCTCTCTCTGTCTCTCTTTCTCTCTGTCTCTCTTTCTCTC
>NW_025375730.1:0-7546 GCF_016433145.1 Gracilinanus agilis
GGAGGGAGCTGCAGCTCCCCCTGGGGCGGGGGAGGGAAGAAGCAGCTCTTTGAATTGCGGAGGGGGGCGCTTAAAAGTGAGCTCGGGGCCCGCCGAACCCCGGACCCTCCCGGTGGGCTTGTTTAGACTGGACTGAGGCCATCCGGTCCAATCCGCAGTTTTTCGAGAATCTCCGACCATGGGCCGTTCAACCTTTACTTGCAGACTTTCAGGGATGGGGAGCTCACTACCAGAGAAACAATCCAGTGCCTTTTTTTAATTTAAAAAAAAAAATTATTTTCTCTTCCTCGCCTCAATGAATGAGAAAAGAAGAACCAAGCCCCTGCGACAGATAAGCGTAGTCGAGCAAAACAAAGCCCCACACTAACCAAATCTAAAAAAACGGTGTCTCCTTCCTTAGTCCATCTCCTGTCAGGAGTGTAATGGTTGCTACCGCTGCATTTTTACCTAACCTTCATTATTAGGAAGTTTTTCCTTCCTCCCCTTGCCCCGGCCCGAAATGAGCCTCTGCATGATACCCATTTCTCCTGGCAAAACCAAGGCATAACTTCTTGCAGCCCTGGGATAGAAAGACAAAGCCAAGTCCTGGTGGGGGCGGGAGTGGAGCCCACCAGCCCAGGCGATGGAAACGTCCCACGGAATGAGGAGGGCTGGGACACAGCATGCGGAAAGGCTTCGAGCCGAACGTGGGGCCGCAGCTCCCCTTCTGTAGGAAACGAGGAAAGCTAAGACGTGTAGGGAAAGAGGGCGTGAGGAAAGGTGTGGAGGTGGGAAATGGCGGGTATCTTTCACGAGGAACAGCGACGAATCGAGTTTGACTGGACTGTGAGGAGGAGTGTGAGGAGGAAAGAACACGGACGAATTAGAGAATCTCAGGGTTGGAATAGCTTTTCTTTCTTTCTCTTTTTTCCCCCTTACCTTCTGTCTTAGAATGGAATCAGTTCCAAGGCGGAAGGGCAGTAAGGGCTAAGCAATTGGGGTCGGTAACTTGCCCAGGCTCACACCACTAGGAAGCGTCGGAGGTCGTGCTTGAACCCGGGACCTCCGCTCTCCAGATGCGGCTAGTTGCCTCTTGGGCTAACTCTTACCCTAAGCCTTAGGGATCTTTCGCTGGCCCAATGCAGAACAAACGGTAGCGGTCCCTCGGCCGCAGGAGCTAAAGAGCGGCTTCTGAAAGGGGGTCCTCAACGTGGGCGCGGAGACACGAGCAGCGGGCCAGAGGCAGCCCCGGCTCTTCAGGAGCTCCCCGTCCAACAGAGCAAGCCAGCATGGCGGCCCGATAAACCCGGGATGATGGCCGGGAGAAGGCGCTAGATCGGGGAGCCCGAGACAGCCCTGGGAGAAGCTTCCTCTGCACAGTTCCACATCCCAGGAGGGAGAGCTGCGTCTGCCACCTTTTTGGTGGGTGGGACCCCAGAAAAACCTGGAAGGTTCGGCTTCAGTTAGATGTCAGTGACATTCTCCACGTTCCTGACCCCGCTCCACAGTCATCAAGGGCTCCCACCCCCCCCCCCCCCGGAAAAAAAGCGCTGATCCAGCAACCTTTCCAAAGGAGTTAGTAGCATTTCCTGCAGCTGAGTAGTTAAAGCCCAAAATTGAGGAAGAAAGAAGGAATGTGTATCTTAAGTACTGAAAAACAAAGTTGGGATGGGGTGGATGGAACTGAGGAGTGGCACAATGGATAGTGTTCGGGCTTGGAATTGGGAGGCCCTGGGTTCTAATTTGGCCTCTGACACTTCCTAGCTGTGTGACCCTGGGCAAGTCACTTAACCCCCATTGCCTAGCCCTTACCATTTTTCTTGTCTTAGAAATGATACTAAGCCAGAAGATAAAGATTTTTTTTTAAGTAATAAGGAAGACAATTAATTTTGGATCAATAAATAAGGAATAGCAATTACTATTATTTCACGATTTATTTACAAACAAAGCTCCTGGATAAACAGCAGCAATTGGACCCCCTGGGAATGGCAGAGTTCAAATTCTGCCTCAGACATTTGGGCAACCGAGCAAGTAATCTCTCTTTTCCTCAGTTTCCCCATCAGTAACAGCACCTGCCTCCCACAGTTGTAGAGGCGATAAAATGCAATATTTGTAAAAGGAGTTGCAAGCTCTAAAGCACTCTATACCATTATTCATACAAAAGGTACCCCAAGAGTTTCAAAACACATTCAGTCCAAATGCAAAGAAGCCTCAAGTGAGATAAAAGGAACACAAAGGCTCATGGATGGCTTCTGAGCAATCCACCCCCACTTAATTCAGTTCAACAAACATTAAATGCCGATTACATGCAAGGGCATTGGGCTAGCCATTAAACTGCCTCTGCTTTCTAGGAGTGTCCATCCAGTTTCTCCCCTGCCCAATCCATCCTTCAGACAGCTTCCAAATTATTCTTCCTAAAGTACTAGTTGGATCTTGTGACTTCATTGCTCAAAAAATTTCATTGTGTCCCTATTAATTTATATTTTATCAATATCACACAGTACATAGAATAATTAGAATTCAAATTATATGTATCCTTTATAATTCTAGTTATATCCTCACATATTGTATAATTATATTTGTCATATAATATAGTCATGATAAAACAGAAAATAAATGAGAACCACTAGTTTTTTCATTATTATATTATAATTTGAATATAATTCTAGTTATATTCTTTATGATATACAATATAATTATGTATGCTATATAATAATAAACAAAACATAAACAAGAACCAGGAATTTTTCATTATTGTATTGATTACTTATTATCATTCTAGAGGTATAAATTATTATATTATGACAATATAAAACAAATGAGAACCACTAAAGTTTTTTTCATTTTTTATATTTATTATTTATACCATTAGGGCAGCTAGTTGGCGAAGCTGATAGAGTACCAGATGTGATGTCAGGAAGACAGGAAATATGCTCACAAACTTATTAGAGGGGTGTGTGTGTGTGTGTGACTCTGGTCAAATCACTTAACCTTCTTTGCCTCCATTTCCTCAACTGTAAAAGAAGTGGGAGAAGATGCAAAACACTCTGGAATCTTTGCCATGATAACCCTCAACAGGGTCACAAATTATTGGACGGGACTAAAGGACAGTCTGTAGCCTTATAACATACCGTTTTATATTCATTCTATTTTTGTAGGGTAAGAACTAAAGTCCTCTGTTCTGCATTCAGACTCGTTTCCATCTGGCTCCAGACTACTCTTCTCGGCTTATTTCATATTGATCCTTTGGCTCACTCTCCAATCAAAGTCAAACTGATTTATAAGCTGTTGCCTAAACTCTGTATTCCATTTCCCACCTCCACACCCCTACCTAGGCTTTTCCCTTTGGCTGCCATGCCTTTCCTCTATGTTGGTCTCCTAGAATCCTGGACTCCCTCATCACTCCTTCTTAGGGCTCTCTCCCTTCTCAAATCACATATGCACATAGATGTACATACATGTAACATGTGTGGACATGTATGTACACAAATACACGTGTGTTCTGTTTTTGTTTGTTTTATTTTAAACCCTTAACTTCTGTGTATTGACTTATAGATGGAAGAGTGGTAAGGGTAGGCAATGGGAGTCAAGTGACTCGCCCAGGGTCACACAGCTGGGAAGTGTCTGAGGCCAGATTTGAACCTAGGACCTCCCATCTCTAGGCCTGGCTCTCAATCCACTGAGCTACCCAGCTGCCCCCTGTGTGCTGTGTTTTTTTATGTTTTGTATCTCTGCCAACCCCTGCCCCCACAAGTAAGCTCATCCAGGGTACGAGTCGTTTCCCTTTTTTTTTTTTTGTACATCCAAAGCCTGACATAGTCCCTTACCCATAGCAGGCCCTCCATGAGTATTGGCAAAGATGGAGAGCCCCCCTTGATTCCAGATACGGGGCGCCACCTTCACATTCATTTACAGAGACACTCACTTGGGAAGAGCAGAGATCCTGTGCAGGCGGTGGGGCTAGTAATAAACGAGTGACTTCCGGCCTGGGCCTGGGTCTAGATGGGGGAGGGGGGGGTAAATGATTGGCTTTTCCCCCCTTCATTTTTTTCCCTATTTGTTCTTCATTTTGCCACAGGGAAGAAGGAAACAGGAGCAATCACTGGCCCACTCCCAAAGACTTTGAACAATTCGACAGGGAACTGATGGATATTTTCCCCCTTCAGTAGAAAAAGCCAGTTAAGAGAGGGGGTTCAGGAGCCCCCCGGCAGGAGCAAGAAACCCCCCCCCGCCAGGCACACAAAGACTCCCAGAAGGAACTGGGGTCCCAGCTGGGAGTGTCCCTGCATCCAGGTGCCCGGCCAGGGGACCAGCAGCATTTCTCCCGAGGGGCCCAAAAGGGAGGGCTGGGAAGGTGGGGGGAGGGTCCAGGCCTAGGGAGGGGTTTGTATCGGGAGATAAGAGCTCCTCCTCCCTCGGTTGCCTTCTGGGGAACCATTTTGCAGGATTCGTTGCAACCATTTTCCCAGCCTCTGAAGCAGCTTTTAAAACGGCAGCATTCGGCTAAGGAGAAAGGGCTGATCCAGGCCGGGCTTCTGGCGAGTCCTCCTGGGACAGCTCCTTGGCCAAGAGGGCCACAGAGGGAGCAGCGGCGGCGAGGTCTGCCCGGGCAGAGGCCAGGGCTCGTTCCTGGGGAGCACCAGAACCAGAAAAGGCCATGGCTCGCCCCGTGGAAGCCTGGGAAAGCAAGGCAGGTGGGGAGCTGAGCGAGCCGGCGCACACGTGTGGGTTCAGACCTTGCAGTCTCTGGTGAAACAGAACTTGATGGGAAACAGCTGAGGGCTGTTCATCAGTGATTGCTAAGAGCCTTGCTTTTAACTCTCCACTTTCTCATTTAATCCTGATTCTGCCACCAATTAGCTGGGTGCCCCTGAGCCGGAGGCTTCTGGCTTTCTTTGGGTCCGTTTCCTCACTTGCAGGATGATGAGAGGGGATGACCTGAAGTCTGCAGACCTACAAAGAGGTCACTAGAGAGATGGCAGGAGATTGGATATTTGGATGTGAAAAAAATCCCATCTTTGTCTTCATTCACCTCTAACAGAAATTTAGCATTTCCTTTAGTTAAAACATCATTCTGGGGGGCAGCTGGGTAGCTCAGTGGATGGAGAGTCAGGCCTAGAGACGGGAGGTCCTGGGTTCAAATCCGGCCTCAGACACTTCCCAGCTGTGTGACCCTGGTCAAGTCACTTGACCCCCATGGCCCACCCTTACCACTCTTCTGCCTTGGAGCCAATACACAGTGAGGGTTTTAAAAAAATAAAAAATAAACATTCTGAGAAGGGGTCTATAAACTTCACTAGACTGCCAGAGGGGCCAGATTTACCTGAATTGGAGGATTTCCAAAATCTCTTCTAGGAGATTCAAAGTTAGGTCAGAGGTAGACACACTCTTGGGATTAGAATTGATAGAGGGCTTGTCTATTTGGTATCATAAAATTCTGGACACAATAATCGTAATAATCAGCACACCTCCTTTCTTCTAGGACTGCCTCAAAAAGAAGCTAACTTCCAAAGTCAGAGGACTTTTGATATGGAACTGGAAGGGGCTCCCAGGCCATCTAGTTTAACCTTTGAAATTTATTGAAGAGGAAACCAAGGCCCATGAAGGTGATGAAACTTGCCCCAAATTACACAGCTATTAGATTTTTGAGGCAGCATTTGAACCCAGGGCTCTTGACTCCAGACTTAGTTAACAGGCTGTTCATAATGCCAGGGTACTGACTATTTATTATGATATTATATACTATATTCAACCTTTTTGTACATGATAACTCACTTTTCTCAGTTTTACGAGTATGTTTTTAGGGAAATAGTTTCACTGAAACGTAAATTTTTTTTTTCTTTTGCTAAAACCTCTATTTCCTTGAATCCTTTGTTTCTTTCAAAATTCAGCTCAAGAGCCATTTCTAGGAAAATCCAAAGCTGCTAGAAAGAAAGCTCCTCTCCAGTAATGATCATTTTATTCTTCTGTACCTACATCTCTTTGAAAATTATTTTATTATGTAGATTTTAAAATTAATATTCAATGCTTCCAAAGCATGATATTTATAAGGATTTATTAGTATTAAATTAGAGAGCTAGAAAACCTAAGGAAACCTTTCCCACTCACCTCACGTGAAAGAGAGAGGCTAGGGGCCACAAAGACTGGTCACCACTTAATTCACTTGGGAGAGAGAGAGAGAAAGAAAGAAAGAGACAGAGACAGAGAGAGAGAGAGAGAGAGAGAGAGAGAGAGAGAGAGAGAGAGAGAGTTTGGGTAATTTTTTTTTTTTAGGGATTCAAAATCATTCTAACTACACAATTACTACTAATGAATTTAGTTCTCTTAATAAATGCTAATAGTTCTTTCCACCTATTTTGTGTCATGTCTCCTAGAACATAAACTCCCTGTGAACCAGGGTGTCTAATATCTTTGAATCCCCAAGGCCCTATATATAATAGGCAATTAACAAGTGCTTATGACTGATTGTTTCTTTCTTTGTTTTTGCTCCTATATTTGAATACTCTTTTTTTTTTTAATGAAAGGCTCCAATAAAAACATTTTTAAAAGAGAAAAACAGGTTGGAATTTTTGTTTGACAAAATACAACAAACATTTTTGAAGCACCCCACAGTGTGAAAAGAAACACCTCGGAGCTCCATGTTGAAACTCTCCTTTTCTTGGTACCTAATATCTCTTCCCCCATCCTGGACCTGGAAACAACAATCCTATAAACCACACTCCAGTGAAATCTAAGCTTTTCGAGGTCAGAGACTATGTCATTTTTTCTTTGTGAACTTCCAGCCTCCAGCTGGTGGTTTATGTCGAAAAAGTGTTTGGCTTGCAGATAAAAAGTTTATGAAAGGGGTGGGGGGAGTGCGGGGGGTGGGGGTGAAGGGGATAAGAGGAGTATGAATCAGGCAACCATGTTAAAAATGTATATTAATAAATGTTAAAAAAAAAAAAGTTTATGAAAGGGTCCCTTTTGTTCCAGTCTTCCTTCTGTTCGCCACATTTTAGACAAAATGGTGATAAACCAAAGAGCGCCTAGAGGAAGAAGGCCTTGCGATCAAGATAAAGGACTTGGGGCTTAGCATTAGCCTTTCCCCTTAGTGGAGATAAAATAAGTATTTTTGAAGTTATTATATGGAATAAATACACTTCCTCTGTGCTTGGCCAAAGAGAGGAAAACCAGAAGCAATGGGTGGACATAACAGAAGGAATGATTTCCACAGATTCTACAAGTTCAAAGCCAAAGGGCCACCCCGTGGCCGGTTCCACCTCTGGAGGGTACAGGCTCCCCGGAATGAAGACCTTCCGGGAAATCTGCACGACCCAGTGGAGTGAATGGCCACGGAAATGTAAGCTGGGGCCCGGAGTGCCCTGGAGGCCGAGTCGCTCGCCTCCTCCTCTACCTAGGTCTTTGCCTGCAGTGACAGGCGTCCCGACTTGGGCCATCAATTTCATTTCGCCTGTCGCCTTCCTGTCTCGCTATTGGCCCGCGGGTCTACCGGAGTCCCTCGGGTTCTCCCGGCGGGCCTCCCCATTGGACAGAGCCGGCGTGCGGCTGCTGCGGGGGGCGGGACCGT
>NW_025375731.1:0-4582 GCF_016433145.1 Gracilinanus agilis
ACATAGTCACTATACTAAGTTCTAGGGATTGAAAGAAAGGTAAAAGACAGTGCCTGCTATCAAGCTATTTACAGTACAATGGGGGAGATGATATACAAACAACAATTGTGTAAAACACTCTTCTATGGGGTCAGTTGCAAATAAATAGTGGAGAGAAGATACTATAGTTAAACGGATTGTGAAAGGCTTCCTATAGAAAGTGAAATTTTAAGTTGAAGAACTATTAAGAGGAGGTATTGGGATTCAAAATCAGGTTTCCAGGATTTAGTTGAACACTCTTGCCCCTAAAGAGTGCTGTTAGTATTATTTGCTCTTTATTTCTCTGTAATCCTCAAAAGTTCACAAAAAGGTATAGCCTATAGTAAATTAAAAACAAACAAACAAACAAAACCCTTAGTTGAATGTGCTTTTCTAGAAGGAAAGATATCCTAAAGCAGTCATCCAGCCATGGAATGTGGCTGCCTATGTGAGATAGTGAACTTTTAACCAATGGAAGATACTCAATTAGAAACTATAGGACCACTTGTTAGGAATTCAGGAATGGGTATATCAGTTCAGGTAGAGGCTAGATTAGGTAAATTCTCGTGTCTCCTAGAACTCTGGGATATTATAATCTTGTGAAACAATAGTCTAGGAGGACCTCATCTTAAGTAACCAATATATGTAAAATACCCCTTATATGAGTTGAAAATCAAGCATAATAGTGAACCCAATTATTTAATAATTATTTCTTTTTTATTTAAATAATTTTATTGATATCTTCAACTTTTATGTCTTCTTCATTTCCCAATGGACATCTCCTTTCTCCTCTTCCAAGCAGGACATCTTGTATAGATAATTCTGAAAAGAGTTCACAAAAACTTAATGACATAATTGAAAAGCCTACTGTTATCATGCAGGTTCCATACCAATCAGTGGTCTCTCATTTGGGAAAAAAAATGGGGTTGGAACCTCATACAAACATACTTAAACAGTTTAAGACTTTTCTTAGGCTTATTGAAACTTCTAGCATCCATACTCTTGTATTTTGGGTCCATTATTATTAACTAAATAGCATTATTGATACAAAGAAGTATTTCTCTGATAGGGACATGACATGTTTACAATGGAGAACTCTGGAAAAAGACTTATGGGGAAGCTAATGTTTGGGGCAAAACAATGTAATGATTTGCACTAATGTGTTTTAGAGTGAGAATGAATGTAATTGGGCAAACTGCTGAGAGATCTTATGTCACTTGGGAAAATCTAGCACATAATTCAAAATTTTTATTTTATATATTCTCTGCCTTTATTTTTTGATTATCAGTGACATATACCTGAATTCATGTATGCTGAATTCATGTGAAACAAGGTTCTGCTCTATTCTCCTTAAGTTCTTCCTATTCCCTTTCTATCCATTCTTGAAGATCCAGCTAAAATGTCATTTCCTATTTCAACCTATTTTTTTGTTTTCTCCACCTAGAAGTACTAAATAGAATTTCATTTAATCATTTCTAATGACACTCACATTCTACCCTGGTTTGTAGTTGTTTGAGAATTTAAAAAAATAGTCTTATCCTTGTTATTATATTGTGAGGTACTTGAGAGAAGGGATTGTGATTTACTTCTTTTTATTCTCTCAGCCCTTAGTCAAGCATAAGATCTTACACACAGAAGCTACTTAATAGAACTTAAGTGACTGAATAAATGAAAAAATGAACAACTGTCTGGGTAATTGTTATAGTAAATTTTCCTTCATCGCTTTGCTTCAAATACATAAAGGATACTAGAAGTGGAGTCAGAAGTTTTGGGTTTTGGAAATGGATCATTATTTCTCAGCCTTGTAGTCATGAACAACTGACATTGTCCTATAGAGACCTCAGTTTCATCATCTGTAAAATGAGAGCCTTTGGACTTCATTCTTTAGGTCCTTTCTTGTTCTACAATCATTATCATTATATTAAAATGAACTTGTCTTCCCTATACCCAAATTGGCTGGAGGAGGAGAGCCAGAAGCAGAAAGACCAGTACAGAGAAGAGGGAGAGAAAAGGGAAGGGAGAGGAAAACAGTGGGGAAAGGGAAGATCATATACTTTTCTTTTGTGGAAAATTAAGGGTATTCTCTTGAAATAGACAAGGTTTAGCAGATACCTCAATGGCTTTTTCCCCCCATTATTGTTTTGGAACTTAAACCATCAAGGGCATTTTGCATAAAGTTATGACCTTCTGCCTGTCAAAACTTTGTTTGCCTTTTTATCCCTTGGCCAGTGTGTTTGATCAGCTTAAACTGAAAAACATATTTGCATATGAGCTTTCCATCCCAGCTGGGATCAGACAGTCTGATTGTTATGTGTTCTCACCACCCCCCCCCTTTTTTTTTCATCAGATGGTGAACTTTTTCACTGACTACTTCTGAGTATCATCCCCACATAAACACTTTCACTGAGCTCACAAATCCTTTATTGTAGGTCTATTGAAGGAAACTTATAAACCATCTAGTTCAGGCCTTCCCTCTACACTTTACAAGTTTGTTAAGTAGGTCCAGAGAAAGCAAGCATTTATGCTCAGAGTAGGTAGTTGAAACCCACACCTCTTGGGTGTTATTCTAGTACCCTTTCATTACATTATATTGATTTGAATTTTTCTACTGTACTTATTTAGTTCCTTGTGATTTTATAGGTGGGATACTCTTCTACCCGTACAGATCAAATTTCTTTCACACTTTAGCAAAAGCTATTTGGAAGTTACTATGCCTGAAGAAATTCATGAAGTTGTCTAATATAGTGCAACCAGTAGTTCTGGAGTTAGAAGACTTAGATTCAACTAGCACCTCTGATGATTACTGGAATGAAGTAATTATATTGCCATCTAGAATAAACCTTGTTACTTTAATGACCTTCAAAAAGAATGTTAAATATGCCCCATGGATGTAATCCCTTGATTTAATATGGTTTGTTATTGAATTCACAAAATAGATAGATAGGATAGATAGATAGATAAGTAATAGGTAGAACATTAGGAAGAATAGTAAATGGGTAGAGAATAATAAATATATAATAAAATAATAGATTGATAGATAATAGAGAGAATAATGAATAAATAATAAGTAGGTGGGTATGAATTTGTTAAATGTTTACTATGCACCAATCAGTGTGGTAAGGTTAGGGATGCTAATGCATGCAAGTATAAAGAATATTTTCTATCAAGGAGCTTACATTTTACTCCAGAAAGACAGTCATCCATCAAAGAAATGGGGAAAAGGGATGGAGAATATGTGCTAGAAAGCATGTTTCAGGTGGGTGGGTATAGCTGGAGGACATCCTTAGGTGAAAAAGTCATTTATCAGAGCCCAGGGTAGTTCTAGAAGCAAAGTCCAAGGTTGCTGTGTTCCGATGTGAAAATTATTGCTCAGAATGCAAATAGAAAGATTTGAAGTTAGTGGCTGGGAATTTTTATCATGAAACCACACCTTTTTATAACTTTGGATATTAAATGTGCCTTCTGAGAAAATTTTAATTTTTTTTCCTTCTCTTTTGCACTCCATTCCTAGAACACAAAACAAAACAAGCAAAAAAGTTCTTGTTATTTGCCTAGTTAAGCAAAATAAATTCCTACATTGGCTATGTCAAAGAATGTGTATATTATTCTGCATATTTAATCTGCTACCTCTCCATTAGGGGATATATAACATTCTTCAGAATGAATCCTCTAGAATGATGGGTGGTTTTTATTCAGTGAGATTTATGTCAGGTGGATTCTCAGGCCACTGAAACATATTTGTCTTCATCTCTTGAAAATAACATTCCTTAAACATTCTTGTTGTATGACATGGTGCAAGGCCATATTGTAGTATCCCATTTTTCTTTTGCAACTTTTTTTTTTTACATTTTGAAGTAATTCTCAGTCGATCCATATATTTGTCAGAATTTAACATGTCCTCAAAGAAGACTTCTAAGCCCATTGAAAGTTAAAAAAATCTCTAAACATTCTGGTGGTGGATGTTTTTTATCTTAAAGTTTCATCTGCACTTCTAACAATGTTTTTCTGATACTTGTCTGATAATAGTCTTGAGTAAAAAAGTGAAACGCATCAGTAAAAATTGCTTTTTATCTTAGTCTTTAGTATTCTAATATTTGTATTGTCTTAATTTCTTCCCCTCTCAGGATTCTCCTTCTTTTCCTCAACCAAATGCATTGTCAGCCTGGGAAGCCTCTTCTCTGTATCTCACTGTTCCTCATATATACATATATAAGCATTTCTCTTTTATGTATATGAACATATTACATATAAATATTACATCATATATCATCATCATATATCATCATATATCATATTATAACATATCATATATAAATATATATGAACATATTATATATAAATATATATGAATAAATATTATATATATGAGAGAGACATGACAGACAGCCACACAGATACAGAAAGAGACAGAGACAATCAGAGATAAGATAGTAAAATGGACAGTCAGGCAGATGCACATACACTGAAAGAGAGACAAACAGGCAGGAAAATAGGCAGATAGACATACAGACAGACAGACAGGTAGAAATACATAGAGACAGAAGATAGGGAGAAAGAGATAAGA